>NW_004443961.1:23363722-23365117 GCF_000243295.1 Trichechus manatus latirostris | reverse complement strand
TGATTTCTTCTATTACCCAGTGATGTGTAAGCAAGGTGTTATTCAGTTTCCATGTAATTGATTTCTTTTCCTTGCTCTTCCTGTTGTTAATTTCTACCTTGATGGCATTGTGGTCAGAGAAGATACTTTGTATTATCTCAACGTTTTGGATCTTGTTGAGGATTGCTCTGTGGCCTAAGATGTGGTCTATTCTGGAGATGTTCCATATGCTTTGGAAAAGAATGTGTACTTTGAAGCTGTTGGTTGTAGTGTTCTATATATGTCTATGAGGTCAAGTTGCTGATTGTGCCCTTTAGGTCTTCTGTATCTTTGCTGAGTTTCTTTCTAGATGTTCTGTCTTTTACTAAGAGTGGTGTATTGAAGTCTCCTACTGTTATTGCGGAACTGTCAATTTCTCTTTTCAGTGTTGTTAGAGTTTGTTTTATGTATTTTGGAGCAGTGTCTTTGGGTGCGTAGATGTTTATTATGGTTATGTCTTCGTGATGAATTGTCCCCTTAATCATTATATAGTGTCCTTCTTTGTTTTTTATGTTGGATTTTGTTTTAAAGTCTATTTTATCTGAGATTAGTATTGCCACTCCTGCTCTGTTTTGGTAGCAGTTTGCTTGATATATTTTTCTCCATCCTTTGATTTTTAATAAATTTATGTGTTTGTTTCTAAGGTGTGTCTCATGTAGACAGCATATTGATGGATCCTGTTTTTTTATCCATTCTGTCACTCACCATCTCTTTATGGGTGCATTTAGGCCATTTACATTCAGTGTAATTACTGATAGGTGTGAGTTTATTGCTGTCATTTTGTATTGCTTTTTTTTGTGGTGCTGATGTTTTCTTTGTTCCTCTTGCTCGCCTGTGCTGAATTCCTTTTGTTTGTGGATTTTTTTTTTCATTTCTTTTGCTTTTGTAGGTTTTGTTTTTACTGAGACTTTATGTTTTCCTTCTTTATTTTTATGAGTAGGTTTGTTAACTTTCTTTGTGGTTACTTTGAAATTTACCCTTAACTTCCCAGGTTTGAACCAGTCTATTATTACTTGATACTGTCTTGCCTTCCTCTCCATTAGACGGTTCTATACCTACACCATTTATTCCCTCTTTTATTGTTATGATGTTGTTGTCATTTACAGATTAACCTATCTAGTTCCTTATTGTAATTCTTTTGGTTTTGGATAGTCCATAAGAGTTCATTTCTTAGGTTGGTATCTGGCTAGTACAATCCTGTGTCCTAGATTCAGCTTGTGGTCTGATGTTGTTTGCTCTCAGCTCAGAGGACTCCCTTTAATAATTCTTGTAAGGCTGGTTTGGTTTTTACATTGTCCGTGAATTTCTGTTTATCTGGAAATGACCTAATTTCACCATCATATTTGAACAAGAGTTTTGCAGGATATATTATTCTTG
>NW_004443961.1:23347198-23363622 GCF_000243295.1 Trichechus manatus latirostris | reverse complement strand
TCTTCAATGATCCTCTCTGTGTCTTCTGTTTTCTTCCTATTGTAGAACTCTGATCACTCGCAGGCTTTTGTTTTTGATTGTATCCCACATAATTCTCAGGGTTTCTTAATTTTTATTCATTCATTTTACTGATTTTTCCTCAAACAGGGTTGTATCCAAGTGTTTGTCTTTAATATCACTGATCCTATATTCCATTGTTTCAAACCTGCTCCTCATGCCTTCTATAACACTGTCCATTTCTGAAATCTTGTTGTTTATCTTTTGGATTTCTAATTGTTGTTCTTCTATGATTTCTAGCTGTGAATTTATTTTAGCATTTTGTTCCTGTATTATTTTCTTGAATTCTTCCATTTTTTTGTCTGTATTTTCCATGAATTTTTCTGCCTTTTCCATGAATTTGTCTATTTTTTCCTAATTTTTGTCCACTTTTTGCTTCAACTCTTTGACTGCTCTGAATATTAGAGATTTGAATTCCCTATTAAGTGGTTCTAGTGCCTTTTCTTCTACTGTAAAGTCATCCGGTGTTTTATTTTGTATACCTACTGGCACCATCCTATCCTGTTTTTGTATATATTTTGATATTGTCTGCTGTCTTTGGGGCATCCAGTAGTTATTTTTCTCATCTATTGATTGTAGATTTATTTGTTTTATCCTGCTTTTTTGTTTTATTTGGTTATGTCTGAGCAGGTGGGCTGTGCATTCTTTGTTGTTTGCTCATCTGTGGGAACGATACTTTTCACCTCCTCCTCCAATTGGCAGGGTAAGTCACTCAGGTATGGTACAGCAGAGCAGGAGAAAGAACACTTTTTGATGTAAAAATATATGAGGAGGAAGAGGCTGGAGAATATATTTTATACATGTTGGGTGGATATCTAAGGTAGATATCCATGTTCAGAAATTCAATAATCAGTGGGATGTGTAGGTCTAGAATAGAGTTTAGGAGAGAAAAAAAGCTACAGATATATATTTGGGGAACATTAATCCATAGATAGTAGTTGAAGCCATAGATGTGAATGATATATTGGCTTATTTTAGTTTGTAAGAGGGTTTAGAATAGAAACAATAATGTCAGCAAAGGAAACTGATTCTCAAATGGAAATATAAGGAAAAGCTATAGAAGTAGGAGAAAATTCAAGAGTATAGAATAGGAGAAGCTAAGAAAAGAGCTTATCAAGAAGAATTCAGTGTTCAGTTGTGCCATATACTGCCAAGAGGTCAAAGAGAAAGACTGAGAAGTCTTCATCATTTAGTATAACACTCTTCTGATATCCTGAAATGCATACCTACTCATCTTCTAGTTAGACAGTTTTTTGTTTTTCTTTTGTTTTGTGTTTGGGTTTTACTTCACGTGGGTTATTTTCAGACTTGCTCCTCAACAATAGAGGCACTACTTTACACCAATTTAAAATTGGATTTTTAGTGATGCCAGAATGCTCCTTAGAACTGAGAATGGCAAGACTTTGCCTAGCTTACTTTGGATACATCATCAGCAATGACCAATAACTACAAAAAGACATCATGTTTGGTAAAGTAGAGGGTCAGTAAAAACTGACACTCTGTGAGACAGATTGACACAGTAGACAGAACAATGGACTCAAACATACCAATGATTATTAAGATGACACAGGACTGAGCAATGTCCCATTTTGTTATATAGGTCACCATTAGTCAGAGCTGACTTTATGGCAGCTAAAGACCATATGCCACCACTAACTTAAAAGGAGTGCCATGGTCATAGGAACTGGGTAGTTACTTCTTTTAAAAAATGCACGTTTGCTATCATTTAGACAACCCAAACATACCGAACTCCTGAGTTGAATTTTGACACTGGAGTACAAGGTATATGAGGGCAATATAAATCTGGTTTCTTCACCATTGTATTTCTCAGCACTAGACATTATGACTGACATAAATTAGACGCTAAAAATATATTTTTGAATGAGTTGATGAATGAATGAATGAAGCACCTGGGGAAGAGCTAGAATTATCTGATATTTTCCCTGTATAGTTGGCAAAATAGAGGTGATGGATTCTGGGGAGAGACTTAAATAAAATGCAAAAATAAATGTTAACTGACCTTCTGAGAACAACTGAAGGGAAGTTTTATATTAATTAGCAAAAATAAAAATATCTTCTGTCCAACCCTTAGATGCAATCATGCGTATATTATCGAACAAATGTATTTAGCTGGCTAAACACTATTAAGGATTATTAGAAAACACAAGAGAGCCAAAAATAACTGAACAAGTGACTAACATGACAACAAACAAAATCAGCACCGACAAGGCCAAAATAGTGCAAAGTGGAGGCAACAATTTAAATGACTCATTCATGATAATATGTTATGAAATAATAGTAGGTCCTCAGTAAATCATTTTTAGTCTGTTTCTCTAAAGCAATGGTTACTAACCAACACAGAGAATGCCATCCACTCTTTCTCCTTTTCTCTGCTACAAAATATTAGGGATAATAACTCTATTGCTATGATTACAATCATTAAACTTCTTTATATTCTTTTTTTCTTTTACTTTATATTCAATTAATTGTTTTGAGTACATGTCTGAGTGAACAGAACTACCATTCTAGGGTATATCAGGGAGAAAAATTTAAAAGTAGAAATTCCCCCCAGAAAAAAACCATCAAGCTACCCCACCTCAAAACAATCTTAGAGGAATAATTACAAGCATATTGGAGGGATCATTTTGGTAAAAATAAAATGATGCCAATGGTGAGAAGGTAACTAGATATAGAGGAATTATAATGCTTTCAGATGCAAGCAACAGAACAATCAGCCATAGCAGCTTAAACAATAAGTAAAATTACCTCTCCCAACACAAATCCAAAGTCAGAATAGTTCAAGGGTTGGTTCAGTGGCTCAGGGATGACATCAGGGACCCAGGCTTTCAATATTCCTGCTCTGCCATCCCTTTGGATTACTTGGATTACTGTTTTTATCCATTGCCTGGTCTACTCATGTTACAAGATGGTTGCCATAATTTCAGGAAACTCATGTAGATAAAGTACAGTTTAAGATAAAAGTGAATTTCTGTCTCCTCTATTTCTCTCTCTCTTTAAGGAAAATAAAATGTCTCAAAAGCCTCCCAGAAGACTTTTCTCTGTTCCATTATCCATGGGTAAGTCACATGTCCATGCCCTAGCTGCATTCTATACACAAACTCTACCATCAAGGACTGAGGGAGATGAGGAGGGATGTCAATCAGCAGTGTCGGTCTCTTCTTTTGAATAGACAGATCACAGTTCACATGCTTGGCATTTCCTTTCCTGAATCTCATTTCTCTCAATTAATGTTTCTAAGCTGACTTCATTGCCTTTTATATTAGTCCAATTAAAGGTAGTATTTTACCCCATATTGAATTTCTATATGACTAATATTATAATTTCCCTAAGTATCCTATCCCTTAGATTTTAGAGTTGCTAGCTCATCCCATTCACAAGTAACCTATGAAAGCAAGAAGGTTCAATTATACAAGCAAGACAGTTACAGAAAATCTGTTCTTGTACATACAAAACCAGTTTCTTCTGTTGGCTAAATGGAATGTGAGAATTTTCAGTGATTTTAACAACATATTTGCAAAATATTACTTTTTTGATAACAAGAAGTAAAAGCTTAATGTGTTTGAAGTGTAGAAAACAAAAAATATTATATGTATTGTCTTTCTATTTAATGACAAGAAGAATTTCTGTATGTTTTTGGTATATTAGCATTGCCGTACCTACTTAAACCGAAGACTCACTGATGTCTTTTCTTAAAAAGAATACGGTCTATAAAGCAAGAGGCTTTGTAACACAAGGAAGAGTATGATGTTAAAAGTCCTTTATAATCATATAATTTTAAAATTTGGAGGTAATTTCCAGTCTAAATCCCTCACTCCACAGATAGTAAAATGGAGACCCAGAGACGTGAGGTGACTTCCTCAGGATCACTTAATAACTAAGAAACAGAGCTGAGAAGTTAAGTAAGTTGTCTAACTGAAATTTCTGCCTTTGTTCTATTTCACCATCATCCCTTGCAGTAACACTTCAGTAAATTGTCAGATCTCAATCTGAAAAGCTCAAATGCTCATGGATTAAGGCAATCTGGTTAACTGAAAGTTAATCAAGATATCGTTTTTCCTTTCAACCAAAAAAAAAAAAAAATCCCAAATCCGTTGATGTCTAGTAGATTCAACTCATAGCAACAAAAATGTTTCTAAAATAGTTTTTTCCCCCTCTCTTCTCTGCCTTATTTAAAACATGAGCATTAATATGGTACAGTGGTTAAGAGCTGGGCTGCTAACCAAAAGGTCGGCAGTTCTAATCAACCAGCAGCTCCTTGGGAACCTTATGGGGCAGTTCTACTCTGTCCTTTCAGAATCAACTCGAGGACAATAGGTTTGGTTGGTTTTAGCATGTTCTGGAGTATTTCTGATCTAGCAGCATCTTGGTATTTTCATAATGAACGTAATTTTTTCATCGTTCTGTCACATATATTTTGAGAGTTTAGAAAGTTAACCTGCATTATTTATTACTGGCCCTGGATCATGTTTTAGACAGTGTTTATTTGATGAGTTTTATGCCCCTGTGGTTGTTTTGAATCTAAAACCAAGATTTGAGCTCCTTTTCTTCAGTTGTGCATCTTTGTGTTAAATAAGTTATCAAATACAAAAAATAATTCTGATTGGGAATTCTATATACTTTTATTTTTATCTTTTTATAGTTCTAATATTTTTTAATTTTTATAAGAAATTGCAGATCAATGATGAATGAGTTAAGAATATGAAAGATTTTAGTCACTGTTCTTGAATTCTTTGATCTGATGATCCAAAATCTTGCAATAATTAAGGACATCAGGAAGGTTTGTTTAAGGGCTTGTTGAGGGGAGGAAGAGAGCATCTCTTCTTTGGCACAGGCTTGCTGAGATGGCAAGTAGCCCTTCAGCTCTGCCTTCCTTAAATTTAAGCCACCCAGGTGAACCTTTGGACATTATTCTAAACATGAAACAATTACTCTTGCACTTGTGTTCCATAATTTCTATACTTTTTTTAGAGAACAACTTGTGGAAATACTATGGCTGGAACTTCAGGGGCTGAAAGATTCATAATTAACCTCTCTTTCTCACTTCACCTCAGGGTGGTGTAGAGTAAGGTTGGGTGGGACAAGATAAGATAAGGCAGGAAAGGGAAGAATATGATAAGAAGTATTCCAAAAACCGTGTTCTTCATAATTTTGAGAAATGTTTTTAAATGCATAATTATAAACAATAAATAGGATTTAAAAGAAGCATAAATACACTTATTTAAAAATACTGGTTCTTTGTTAAAATTTTGGCCTCTGGGGTTGATCTAAGGATAAGACAGACTTAAAATGAGGTCCTCTTATTGTTTTGGTTACTAAACATAGATAAAGTCTATGACGGACCTAGATTAGGCTAATTCCAGTGTAAAATAGTTATTTCAATAACTATTCAGCATATCCCAGCAAGTGAAGAGAGGAGAACGATGTCATCATTTCCAAACTACAGGTAATCTGACTAAACCCCAATGTGGCTGAATCCTCATCATCAACTTAGGTAACTGAATATCTACTGAGCCCTTGATATTATTTAAGATACCATGAGTTCTAGAAACTATACCTTTACTTCTAAGATATTATCTCAAATGAACTCAATAGAATTCATTGATATAGAAAGTCTATTAGCTCTATCTTTGGAAATGCTGCTCTACTTCATAGTGGTTCCAATTCCCCATTTCCAAAAACCTGTATTAGCTCAGTAGTTCGTTCTGTGTATATTCATGTACTTCATATATTTTATAGGCTTGAAGCTATACCTTTATCATTGTTTTTATTGTTGTAGTTCAAATGAAGTTTACATTTCATGTTAGTCTCCCATACAAAAATTATTACGTACATTGTTCTGTGACCCTAATTGCTCTCCCCATACTGTGACACCACACTCCTCCTTTCCACCCCTGATTCACCATGTCAGATCAACCAGCTCCTAACCCTCTCTGCCTTCCCATCTCGCCTACAGACAGAAGCTGCCCATTTAGTCTTTTGTATTTACTTGAGCTAAGAGGCACACTCTTCACGAGCATGACTTTATGTCCCACAGTTCAGTCCAATTCCTGTCTGAAGAGTTGGCCTCAGAAATTGTTTTAGTTCTGGGCTAATAGAGAATCCAGGGGCCATCCTTTCCGGGGTTTCTCCAGTCTCAGTCAGACCATTAAGTCTGGTATTAGAATTTCAGTTCTGTACTCCACCTTTCTCCTGCTCCATCTGGGACTCTCTGTTGTGTTCCCTGTCAGGGAGGTCACTGGTGGTAGCCGGGCACCATCTAGATCTTCTGGTCTCAGGCTGATGAAGTCTCTGGTCTGTCTGTCCCTTTCTGTCTCTTGGGCTAATACTTTACTTGTGTCTTTGGGACCAATTGATGCATCTTAGATGGTCGCTTGCAAGCTTTTAAGACCCCAGACGCCACTCACCAAAGTAGGATGCAGAACATTTTCTTAATAAGCTTTGTTATGCCAACTGACCTAGATGTCCCCTGAAAACATGGTCCCCAGACCCCTGCCCCTGCTACTCTGTCCCTGGTAGTGTTTACTTTTATTCAGGAAACTTCTTAGCTTTGGTTTAGTCCCATGGTGCTGACTTCCCCTGTGGTGTGTGCTGTCCTTCCCTTCACCTAAGATAACTCTTGTCTACTATCTAGTTAGTGAATAATCCTCATCCTCCCTCCCCACCCTCGTAATCATCAAAGAATGTTGTCTTCTGTGTTTAAACCTTTTTCTTGAGTCCTTATGATAGTGGTCTTATACAATATTTGTCCTTCTGTGACTGACTAAATTCACGCAGCATAATGCCTTGCAGATTCCTCCATGTTAAGATGTTTCATGGCTTCATTGTTCTTTATTGTTGCATAGTATTTCATTGTGTGGATATACCATAATTTGTTTATCCATTCGTCCATTGATGAGCACCTAGGTTGTTTCCATCTTTTTGCTATTGTGAACAGTGCTGCAATGAACCTGGGTGTGCATATATCTATTCATGTGATGGCTCTTATTTCTCTAGGATATATTCCAAGGAGTGGGAGAGCTGGATCATATGGTACTTCTATTTCTAGCTTTTTAAGGAAGAGCCAAATTGATTTCCAAAGTGGTTGTACCATTTTACATTCCCACCAACAGTGTATAAGTGTTCCAGTCTCTCCACGACCTCTCCAGCATTTATTATTTTGTGTTTTTTGGATTAATTCTAGGCTTGTTGGGGTGAGATGGTATCTCATTGTAGTTTTGATCTGCATTTCTCTAATGTCCAATGATCGTGGTCCAAAATCAGCAAGGTTAGATAGAGCTAATGAAATATAACTGTGTTTTGGAACCTCCACCTAAAGCACCAATGGCAGCAGAGTATATTTAAGAATGGATCACAGATGGCAATACTGTTGACTCTTGTCATAAAACAGTTCTCTTTAAATACCACTGAGTCATCTCTTTAAAAGAGAGTTTCATTTGAGCCATCCTGGATAACAAATCACAACATCCTTAATAAAACTTGGAACACCCTCCTGAAAACTTGAGTGCGTGCTGGGCTGGGAAAGCAGCTGTGAACTGTCATTAACTGGAGGTGACAGTGTTTGAATTAGAAAAAAAACTATATTCTTTGGCAAAAGTTTGGGAAATAAATTGTATAGAATGCCTTTGCATAATGTCTATTTTTTTGAGGTAGCATTGAAGGCTGTAGAACTTAATGGCCTTCAAGCTTTACTTCTTAGAATAGTAGCCTTTAAGTAGGATCTTCATGGCCTGTGGTTTGGGGCTGTAAACCATTAACCAGTGAACAAAGTATTGAATATCAATTATTCATTTATCATGGTACAAGTGCTATTGGCGATGCAAAGGACGTGATTGCTTTCTACAAATAGCTAGCTTATCTCATACATCACAAATTTTCACATATATAACTGGGTAGCCTGAATTTCACTTAGTATAACTAATATGGAAAACTTACAGCCTTTTCTTTTTCTTGTGAAGTACCTGCGCTACTTCTCACACATAGTCTCTCTATTCCATTTTCGAGCCTATTCTAATTTGTTTTGTGTTTAAAATTGCTAGCCAGTCTGAAGACACAGACAGAGGACAATATAAATAGTACAGAATATTTGTTTGTTTGAACTACTTATTTTGTTATCCCCAACATCAGTCACTAAAAATTTCAAAGTAGAAAAGCTCACATGTTAAAAAATAATACATCATTGATATTGTAACACAGCAATTTTTTTTTGTATTTCTTGACTACCACCCACTGCCATCTCATGTAAATCTAATCCTTGATTACAGATTATTGAATGGCTAGGAAGCTCTATAAGTTGCTGGAGCACTTGATTATGGTGGTTGAATATTCTTGTTAAAACCAAAATCTGTAATAAGAGATACCAAGTTATCTAGATATGATAAATGTATGCTTTGGAGAGTCAGTGGAGACCATTTTTATCTTTTTTCCTTTATGTGCAAATGAGAGTTGGAAAATTCAGACATTTAAATGGTGGTTTCCAAATGGTATTCCATAGACCCCAAGGACCTACCTCAGCAAGTCTGAAGAAAATTGAGTAAAAGGCCTCTGGATTTCTCACCATTGCCATCTCCTTCTATCAAATTTCAACATGAACAATATCTGTTTTCATATTTTATATATTAACAATCTAAATAAAATCACCTTTGGAAATAATTGGGATAGGAAAAATTTGAGATCACTTACCTGAATGAATTTAGTATACACTAAAGTAGCAAAGTTGAAAGATTATGTATTTGTTGAAGTGTTGCATCCACTCAAAACATTTTGGACACTTCTCTAAAAAGTGTCTTTAGATACGGTGGTCCAAACTTTGAATATTTTCTTTGGTGGCAAACATATACCTCTTTAAGATGACTTAGACTTACAAAATGGTCAGTTTATTCAGACCTGTTCTGATGTTCAAGGTGGAAGATTAAACTGGATAATTAATATCATATTTGATCAGATGTGACTGTAAAGCAGTGAGATGTGCAATTCTCATGTGGATGAAGGCCACAGAAGTGCTGGAAGATGGAAAAGTTGTCATTCAGCATTGCTCACATCTTTTTACAGATCAAAATCCAGACAAGACAGGAGAGTTTGGTTATAATGTTTACATGGCCAAATTATTTTAAATCTTCTTCTGGTTTAATACATAACATAGATATGTAGATTTAGATAGGTGTAGAAAGAAATATATCTTTCCTTCTATCCTTCTTTAGAAACAGAAAGAATTTAGCAAACCTTTGTTATCCATTCTCACATCGTATATTTCATTAAAACATAGTCTTCCTTAAATGGCTCTCATTGAAATCCACCACTGATGTGAGATTTATCTTTCCCCTTCCTGTCAATAAAGCTTTTAACTTTACTGTCTGTAGTTGATATGTATTGAATTGTGTCCCTCAAAAAGAAATGTGGAAGTCCTAACCTCTGTAGCTGTAAATACGGCCCTACTTGGAAATATGGATTTTCTTTTGTTATCTAATTGTGGATATGTTAAAATAGGGTGGATCCTAAATCTAATCATTTCTGAGTGATTTCTTATAAACAGAGCAGAATAGACACAGACACACACACAGGAGGAAGACAGTTGCTATGCATTTGTGAAATACTGATGGTACTCTGCTGGTGGCAATGCAAAGGTGTACAAATATTTTGAAGCATAATCTGACAGTGCTTAGTAAAGTGAAGCATGCACCAAACATCATTACAGTCTCAGGGTATATATACCAGGAAACACTTACACAGAGGGTCAGGGAAAAAAGGAAATAATGGGAGGATGTTAATAAACAATATGTGTTATATGCATAATGTAGAAAGCAATGAAGCAGTCAAAAGGAATGAACGAGATCTACATACAGTAAAATATTTCAGGAAGATCTTTTTGAGGGGGAAAAAGTAATAAACAGAATGAATTTCAGAGTTCATTACTATTTATGAGGATTAAATATATACATGCAAAACAATTGTATCCACATTTTTAGATACACACATAAACACAAATTTTTGGAATAAGAATCTTAAAAACTATACATCAGATATGAGAGAGATGAGATCTATAGAAGAAGGGAATGAGAATAGGCTTGATTATGAAATATTAAAGGAAATAATAATCATTTAAAATTGCATAGAGTGGTCTTGCCTAAACCAACTATTGTTCTGTGCCTTGAATTCAAGCATCGTACAGAATCAGATTTGCTATCTGACTAAAAAATAAATTAATAAAATTTTCAGTAGTCAGGTATCATTTACTGTGGCTGAAATCTAACATTTTTTATTGAAAGAATATTTAAAAATAGAAAGTTAAATTTCATCTAGGAGCCATATTCATTTTAGGGCTAAATGTCTAGATGCCATTCAATTGGAAATACATGATGTCATAAAACACGATACATATCAAACTTTTTCCGATCTTTCCTATGACAAAAACCCTTGAATACCTACAACACATCTAAAAATCACAGTCATTGAAGAAAGTGCTGTTCTATGTGATACAGATTTCCAGATATCTAAAAGATACCTTTCAACATGACAAAGCTTTCTATTTTTAATAATAACAAGCATTGGAATGTGTCTAATATATATTACATTACCTTATGCTTTCTTAAATAGGGGCAGTGAACGGAATTTAAAATCCGTTACTAATCTGTTACTCTAATAGCCAGTAAGATAGTAATAGGTCAATTTGTCTATGGATGGTAAAGTGTGCTAAACACAAAAGTTTCACACATCGGAGTAATCTTGGCTTCAAATTTGAGGAAACATGCCCTAATTAAATTCCAACATATTATTGGTAATTCAAATGGAAGGAACAAGTTTCATAGGTCTTATCTTACCCGTGGTTCCCCAGGAAGCAGAATTTAAGACAAAGGTTTATGTGTGAGTAGTTTATTTGAGAATGTGATTCTAGGTAAGACTGAGAGACAAGAGAAATGAGACAGGAAAGAAAAGAAAGAGAGTCAATATTAGAATGCGTTATATAGTTGTGCAATGGTATAGTTACCTGTTTGCTCGACCCCTCAATAATCATATGAATAGCTAAAAAAATGTGTTTAGGAACCATCTGCCCACAAGAAGAGGGAAGAATTTGTCTATCCACTTCTCTCCCCTTCACTTTTAAGCTGTACATTTATGAGAGCACAGCAGTTCTCATAGATCATCCCTATTGGCTGTGATATCAGAGAAGCTAAAGGCACTAAGTTCAGATCTGAGGCTCTGAGATAGAGTGGCAAGGTGCTATCAGGTTCACCTGCATAAAGATGCTGGAAGCTGCAGCAGTGGTTGGAATGGGAAGTATGAGCAGAGGTTTTAAAATGATGCCCAAAAGGTGTCCACATTAACTATCAGCCATAGAGAAAATACATGACTTTCTCAGAAGAGATAATTACTTCTCCAATCTGTCAAGTCACCAACAGAATAGTTGCCAGAAACACAGTTTTATATTTGGAAAGTTCTGTACCTGAGGGAGGAGCCCTGGTGGCGCAGTAGTTAAGAGCTCGGCTGATAACCAAAAGGTCAGCAGTTCAAATCCACCAGCCACTCCTTGGAAACCCTATGGTGCAGTTCTACTCTGTCCTATAGGGTTGTTATGAGTCAGAATCAACTCCATAGCAGTGAGTTTTGTTTGCTTTTTGGTACCTGAGGGTAAGGGTGAGGGGCAGTGGTTAGGACATAACCCCTTGCTCTTGGAATTTTAGTATAGTATTATTGTCTTAAATGATTATCAGTAGAATGAATTTAGTTCCCTAAGTCTTTAATTTAACAAAACGAAACTTCAAGTGACTTTGTTAAACCTTAACTTTAGCTTGGGCTCCTTCCCCTATCTTAGTTTATTAAATGACCTTGCATTTTCATTGAAACTCCTCTCTGTATTGTTAATTCAAATCAACATATCTGATATCAGAAAGTTCAATTTCATTTCTGAGTCACTCAGCAGCTTGGAGCAAAGTAATAACTAACCCCTACCAAGAGGAAAAAATGAATAAAAAGAAAACCAAAACCAAGTAGTAATCCCAAAAAATGCCTTCGTTTCATTATTAATATAAACGAAAACATGTTTAATCTGCTCTCAAGTGTAAATAAAACCAACAGCATATTCACAGCTCACAAATGCAATTTGTGAAACAATGTCACAACAATAAAGGAGGGAAACAAGTTTATGGCAACATGTTTCATATTTCAAGAAGAATAAGTTGCTATAATTTTAAGAAAGGCAATTCAGAAACTTAAAGTTACAAGGTGGAAATGAAGTCAGGTCAACTTCCAAGTTTTTTTTAATTTTCTATATTATTTTTAAATAATATAAAAGTGACCCTATTTAATCTATTTTATATCTTTTAAAAAAATCTACAGGAATTCCAATTAAACATTTCTCAGTTAAAAGAGAAAGATTGTCTTCAGTGGAATGAATGTATGTATTCATATTATTTTAAAAGAAAACAAACAACCTGAATTCATTAATATAATAGATATTTTCTTTTTATTACATTGATGATGGGGTGGTTAAGAGGAGCATTTACTGGCATGCTTCATTGAGAATTCAGCAGATTTTACCAACTGCCAATCAACAAATGAACTACACACTCAAATTCTTTGCCATCCTATTTTGGTGGGCTACTCTGATTATAAAAGGTCTTAAATAAAACTCTGCCTAGGGTAGAATTATCTCTAGTATCCCACCTTCTTTTTGTGTTCTCATCATCTTTACAAGCCTCCTTCTCTTATAGAAGATAAGCCACGCATCCCTTTGCCTAGCCATGCCACGCTTGGCCTGTCTTCCCTGCAGCTCCCAGCCATTAGAAGTGGCCTTCTTACATGCCATCCCCTCAGGATAATTTATAATAAAACAAGAGGTCATTGTGATGGGTTAACTATGGCCACAAATTCTTTCATACTTCTCCTATTGAGAGAAGGATCTTCCTTCACCTCAAATCTGGGCTGGCTTATGAGTGCTTTGACCAATAGAGAACAATGGAAGAGGCATATACCAGATCAAGGCCTAGCCTTTAAGAGGATTGCCAACTTCTGCCTTACGTGTGAGACCCCTGATCCACCAGTGTGTTGCTGGAAAGACTACAAGGAGAGGGCCTGAGACTATACGGAGAGAAAAAGTGGCTCTGCTGTGCCCACCGAGATGCCAGGTATATAAGTAAATCCATCTTATATCCTCCTGATGAGACTAGGCCTCAAGTAAATATCACCAAGTGACTCTAATCAAGGCCAGATGGTACAGAAGAATCACCCAAGAGAGATCTGCTTGAATTCTTGACCCGCAGTCATGAGATATAATAAAATGGTAGTTGTTTTAAGGCACTATTGTCCTTGTTGTTAGTTACTGCCGAGTCAGTTCTGACTTATGATGACCCCACGTGTTGCAGAGTAGAAATTCACTCCATAGAGTTTTCATGACTGTGACCTTTAGTCATTCAGCAATAGAGAACTGGAACTGTCATGGAGTCCTTTTCTCCCCAAATCTAACTAAGTCTAGCTACTTCAGCACAACCTGGAGAAGTTGTTCTTGTTATCGTTGTAATTATTTTAATGTATATTACTTAATCTCATTCATAGGATATTCTGATTTATTGGTTCTAGAGTGGAGCCCAAAAATGCATGTATATCTTATGATATATTCTAACATGAAAATCTTTCATTGCTGAAATATTCTCTCAAACAAAATGGAAAGTTCTCTATTCTCTGCTTGAACATCAAAATGATAGGGGCATAGCCACATTACAAAGTAAACCCAGTCTTAATCATGGAAATGCTTTTCCTGAGGGTAGAGGAGAGCGATTCATGGGTCAAGTGGCTCTGGAAAACTCTATGGAAGGAATTCATGAGCCCACTGATTCTCTGTTCTTAATCTGAATCAACTGCATTGCATATTTACTTCTTCTTGGTTCAGGTTTGACTGGGACTCTTACTTCAAAATCTTAAGAGAAAGAAACCATCTATTTTTGGGCAGAACACTTTATGTCCAATCTTGACATAGATAATTGATCAGCCTGGAATCTTTTGTCGCTAGGTCAGGTGTCCATCCTGGTACAATCTGCTGGGACCAGGGAACTAAGGCATGTGATCCAGGACATGCCTGTATATTGTGGTAGATTATATGGGCAGAGAATCCCTAAGAAGAAAATATAAAGAAACCAGCACTCTGAAATAGATCTAATATGTTTTCTTTCACAATACAAACCTTTAATATCTGAAAAGCTCCATCAATTACTCATACTTCAAAATCTACTCATCTCCAGTTGTAATCATCATGGCCCAGTAAGATGACAGCAACTACACAAGTTATTTTAAGAGGGAGAATTTAATAAAAGAATTTTTACTCAGGTATTAGGAAACGGAAAAGGCAAAAAGTAGACACTAAGGTATCACAGAGGTAGTAATTGCAGCTACCACCCCGAAGGCTGAGGGAACAAAGGAAGGGGATAGAATTATTTTAAAAAGCTTGTGGAAAGGACCTTACAAAGCTGGGACCAGACCTATGAGGAAAGGGCATAGTTTGGGTGGTACTGATGCCACAGGAGCTCAGACGAGGGAACCATTGGGGTTAGGACTCAGATCTCTGACAAGGGGGCACCAGAGGGCTGGTACCTGTGTTTCTGAGTTATCAAGATGAGGCTGGTTCTGAGAGTGTTGGAACATGTACCAACTAGAATAAGCAGTTGCCTCTGAAATAGATTCCCATTCCTGGGGTGAAGATGTATTGCTGAGGGCGCAGGAGCAGGAAAGAAACAGGAAGGAGCAAGTTTCCTCTTCCTCCTCCAGCTTTCCAGCCCCCCTCTGACCGAGGCTAACAAGGAGTTAGCTGGCAAAGAAGAAATTTCATTTGCAGAATCAAAGCATCACAAAGAGTATAGAAGGGTGGGGTCGAAGTTGAGAGACGATAGCTTACAAATCAACATACCAGTGTAAATATAATCAGTTCATTCAACCATTTCCAAAGGTTTCTGGAGGTTTCCTATGCCTGGGTATTGTCCTCTGAATTAGCTCTAGTTTGTTCCTATCATCTGTAAAATGTAGTGCTCATAACTGAATAATATGTTCTAGGTATTACTAGGTTATAAAGCAATAAAACCACTACTTTTATTTGTTCAGGTCACTAGATGCCTAATAGATCAAGTGGCAACTATGCCTATATTTATTTTGGTCTTGCAGTGAACTTTAGGCTCTGTTTCTTTCATATAAATTGCTATTATATTAGATTTACCCTTATCTTTGCTTAGGTATTTGACTCTAAACTTAAGTGCTGGACTACAATTCCACATAAATTTCCAAGCTTAGTTTTAGTCATTCTGCTGAGATTATTTCCTTTTTTTTTTTCATCTCTGTCATCCAACTCAATTCATTTAGAGCAGCCTAGTGTTCATGTACTGGATCCTCACCTACCCTATATTTTAATTTCCCTTAACATGCTTGATGATGATAAAAGAAGCAAACCAGGTGTTGGAGCATTGAAATTTCTGATTTTCTTTGTCCATGAAGCAGACCTAACCTTTTCTTGTTCTCTCTCTCACTTCTGAACAGAGCTGTAGAATACCTTTTTGTATTTGCTGTCCTTATCATCTTTTCCTAAGCCTTATTCCCATTCTGTTTATGCAGTTTACTGGTGTGCACCTTTTAGGTTTCATACTTGGCTAGATGTCCTTACTCCCACATATCCTATAATTATAATTAAAAACTAAATTTTTTTCTTAGCATCACTCAATAAAGGGAACAAGGACAACTATAACCAGGATGGTAAGGGCTGGCTCAACTCAGTAAAGCTAGAAGGAAAAGTATGACCAAGTGTTTGGCCTTTAGCAGAGGTATTTAACCAGAGGCCTTTTATTAATCACCTGAGGAGTGATTTTTTTTGTTTGTTTGTTCAGTTGTTTTGTGCACCAAACATATCTAGGACCATCACTGAAGATTCTCATTTAATTGGTTTGAGATAAGGCCCTAGAATATATACGGAGGGGGCGCTTCTCAGGTGATTCTGCTGTGCACTCCCAATTAAAAATCAGAATTATTCTTTATAGAAAAGTCGCTTTCTCCATATCTAATCTTAGAAACTATTTACCCTAATTACTATGAAAAACTCAAATTCTATTCTGCCAAATGGCTCTAAATAAATATTTCTATGTTGGGAGATAAACAAACTTTGTCATTGAGAAAAATTTCCTATTAGAGAAATTATTAAAGTGGAGCCATTTCTGCTATTGAACGACTGCGTATCCTTGCTTGGTTACTTGGTTTAATACTTCAGAGAAAAAAAAAATTAGCGAATACCTATCATATATGATAAGCCCTGGTGGTACAATGGTTAAGCAGTGGCTCCACAGAAGAAAAGGTCTGGTGATCTGCCCCCATGAAGATTAGAA
>NW_004443961.1:23333449-23335231 GCF_000243295.1 Trichechus manatus latirostris | reverse complement strand
ACTAGAGCCCCCTCTCTCTACCCAGGATTTGAACAGTACCTTCTACTCTTATTCATCTCTTTCTATATGCTCATCCTATACACATACAGAGCTCTGAATCCAAAGATTTTATAAATTACTGTCCCATCCCATCAATGCAGAGTATTTTAAATACGAAAGGGGCAACGTTGCCTGACTCATACTATTTTTTACATAAATATTCTGTCATTAAATTTCCTTAATACCCAAAACACACTATTTTCAGGAATGCATTGCCACGCATGAATATTCTATATTCATTATATCACAAATACCACATTTATATGTCCATATACAACAGCATGTTTCATTTTGGGGTGGAAGGGAGAATATTGCTCTATGATTTCATTGTTTTTCTACCAGATGATTAGAAAACCAAAGTATGTGGTTTACAGATGTCGGTGGCAATCCTGTTCTGTCATTTTCTTATGCACATGCTGACTCAATGTCATAGAGTAACTGTGTTGCTTTCTACTTTCCCTGACAGTCCAAAGAAAGAGTAATGCATACAAATCATTTTACTGTTTAAAAGTTTTGAATAAAACATGCTAACCTTGTCATACTAAGTGACAGACAGAAATGTCACCATTGTTTGCCTGGGACAAATAATCCATATACTTCATGTATAATTCATCTGATCTTTAAGAATGTTTAACAATATTGAATTTAGATAAATTTCAGTGTTATGATGCATCAAACTTCCCTTATCAATTTATACATGTGCCTCATCAATTTAAGTCTTCATTTGTATTACTCTATTTTTATATTAACTATGACAGATCTAGTGGGTATTCTTATTTTCAGTAAAAATTTATAGGTGTTTTGTCCATATTACAGCCTCAGTTCCATGTCCCTCCCTCTATCTGGTATTACCGTGGAAATCTCAAGTAACCCAAGGGTTGTAAATCTGCCACAGAAGTGCCAGTTGCGAATACAAGTATCTACCAGTCCTTTGACATAGAGCCTTTGGATTCCAAACAGAGATTGAAGAACTCATCGAGATAAGATTTCAATCCTTTCTAAAATAAGATTTCAATGGCTTCCAAAGTCTTTCTGTCAATCAAAGCTAACCAAGGGTAGGTCTGAAATTGAGCCTGCTTGCGGGTAAAATAGATGGACAAGAATGTTTTGAACCGGCTTCAAAGTGAGCTGGAATTCTCTAGGCTGTGAATCAGGAGAAATGTTAGCAGTCTACTGCATGTATCTTGTATGCTCTCCTGAGCAGCCGACAGTGCAGTGCATCTAATGGTTTACCTGAGTATCGAGTCTGGAAAGACTTTCCCTCCCAGTGATCGCCACGTGAATACAGTGCTTCAAAGAGGCTGAAAGTACCCACAACACAGTTGGAAAATAAAATACTCCAGAAATATTTAGGAAACAATTCACTGAGCATAGGAACAAATTGAACAACTAAATGTCAACCAAATGGAAATCTCCAGAATCATCTTCTGCAAGGCCATTTCTTGTTTTAGGAAGAGTCACTAATCATTTTCATACAACTTAGATTTGTCTCTCCAATCAGAGTATTTCCTCCTCCGTGAGCCTTGGAGAGTTCTAGTTCTACCCTGGGAGATTATTTTACTTGGATTAAGAATATTTGATAAAATAGTAAAATGATTCAGAGGATAAGAGTTTTGCTCTTTTTTTTCCCCCTCAGAAGGAGGTAGGGGGCAAGGAATTAGCATATCCATATGCTTTATGCAGATAACACAACCTTGCTTGCTGAAAGTGAAGATTTAAAGCACTTACTGATGAAGATCAAAG
>NW_004443961.1:23331875-23333107 GCF_000243295.1 Trichechus manatus latirostris | reverse complement strand
GCCTCATATGCATGTGAAAGCTGGACAAATAAGGAGGATTGAGGAAAAACTGACGCCTTTGAATTATGGTGTTGGCGAAGAATATTGAATATACCAGGGACTGACAAAAGAACGAACAAATTTGTCTCGGAAGAAGTACAACCAGAATGCTCCTTATATGCAAGGATGGCAAGACTTCATCTCACATACTTTGGACAGGTTATCAAGAGGAATCAGTCCCTGAAGAAGGACATCATGCTTGGTAAAGTAGAGGGTCAGCGAAAAAGAGGAAGACCCTCAATGAGGTGGATTGACACAGTGGCTACAACAATGGGCTCAAGTATAGCAACAGTTGTGAGGATGGTGTAGGACCTGGCATTGTTTCTTTCTGTTAAGCGTAGGGTCACTATGAGTTGAAACTGACTCAATGGCACCTGACAACAACAACATATACATTATATTTCACAAATTACAAATTTATACATTAAAACTATCCTTTCCTCTCTTCACGTTGTTGCCTTAACTTCATGCATGTGCCTGCTCATCAGTTCTGAATTACACCAAGGTGTGCACATGGGCACATTAAAAAAAAAAAAATCTATTGCCTTCATGTGGATTCTGACTCATAGCAACCCTATAGGACAGAGTAGTACTTCCCCAAGGCTGTCATCTTTACAGAAGCAGACTGACATGTCTTTCTTCCATGGAGCGGCTAATGGGTACAAACCACTGACCTTTTGGTTAGCAGCCAAGGGCTTAAGCACTGCACCACCAGGGCTCCTTACATGGGCACACGATATATATTTTTTTCTTTTCTTGGTACATTGCAAAAAGCAAACCGTTTTTCATGAGTTGAACTATCTCCTTTATGGCACATTCACAGAGTAGTAGAAAACTATATGAAATTAGTTTAAATCATCAAAGGGGAAAAATATAAATACAGTTAGGTAAATGAACCTACGGGAATTTATTTAAATTTGTACACTGGACTTAAGAAAGGGCTTACTTTTAAGAGATGTTAAATGCATTGCAAGGGACTCTGTAGAACCTCTTTTTCGAAAACCTATTTGTAATAGGGTTTTTAAGCTGAAAGAGAAGTTGCATCTATGTTTTTTGCATAGTATCTTTTTTTTTTTTCTATGTTGAGTGTCTATAGTTTTCATTAGCTCCTGTAAGGGGCACTTGCCACTCACCAAAAATACTTAGTAGCCACCGTTTGGCAACAACAACAACAACAATAAAAAAAAAAAAAA
>NW_004443961.1:23330940-23331653 GCF_000243295.1 Trichechus manatus latirostris | reverse complement strand
GTCACAGCATACATATGTCCTTAGATTTTTATTATTTTCCAAGAGTTCTAATTTCATTGTGAAAGATTTGCCAGATAGAAAGTGGCCCATTTTATGGGCTTTTGGCAGGTAGAGTAAATTTGGCTCTGCTTAACGAAAGTCCCACGTTTACGGAACCCATGAAATTGGCAGTGATTGACTATTGAACACACAAAGAATTTTAAACCTGGTTTTATTTGCAACAAGACAAGAGATTCCTTTGAGGAGATTTTTAACCCTTTGAACATTTTCCTGTTAAATCTGGGCTTTGAACTGGCATCAGTTGGGATGGAAAATGTGCTAAATGAGTTCCAGCAGTAATTCTCATCATTAATATTATTTTGCTTATTCTTTTAAGTAAATATTTAAAAGATGCAACTATAATTCATTGCATGACACTTTAGAAGAGCTGCATGCTTTTCTAAGCCCCTGTTTTCCAGAGAATACTTTAGAGAAGTGGGAGAATGGAGTGTAGTGATATTATATATACATATGGAAGATGAATTCTTTCTAACATTATTTATGCTTACTTCATAAATAGAGCTATTACTTTTCATTAACCACAATTTGCTTCCTTTCTCCAGGTTTTGGGATCTATTTAAAATCCTTCTGCTACTTTAAACCTACCCCTTCCTCTACTGTACTTTCATTTTGAACATTTAGTAAAATATTTAGCATTTCTTTAAGACAGGTTG
>NW_004443961.1:23328743-23329841 GCF_000243295.1 Trichechus manatus latirostris | reverse complement strand
TGGCAGTTGGCTTCCATAAAGATTACAGCCTTGGAAATCCTATGAGGCAGTTCTACCCTGTCTTATAGAACCTCTATGAGTCGAATTGACTCAATGGCAACGGGCTTGGTTCGGTTTGGAAACAATTCTGTATGATACTGTAATAGTGGACACATGACATGATGCATTCGTCAAATCCATAAGAATGTACAACACAAAGAACAAACTCTAATATAAACTATGGACTTTAGTTTAGTAGTGTATCAATACTGCTTCATCAGTTATAACCAGTGCAGCACTCAATGCAAGATGTTAATAATAGGAGAGACAGTGGGCGGGGGGAGAGAAGAAACCCTGTATTTTCTCCACAATTTTTCTGTAAACCTAAAACCTCTCTGAAATATATACTTTAGTAAAAAAAAAGAGGAGGAAGAAGAGAGGGGTTTTCACCAAGATTACATCTAATGTAACAGAAGGTGGGACAGGGAAACTAGAATTTCAAATGTAAATCTGGCCTGCAATGTAGCCTCAACCTGTAACAGGGAGGGATAAAAAACAGTTATTTATAGAAAACAGCCACAGAATGAATTTAGTGAGAATTTATTTTTGTTTCACTAAATATTTTGATGGGTGGTTTTGATGTGAAAAGATTAGCCCAGGGAAAGAACTTGTAGGTAAGGAAGACATGAAGGAGGTCTGAATTACTTTGCAGATGATTATAAATTGAGCTGGAGTTTGGAGACTGGGAAAGTTTTAGGAATTCTTAGCCAAATAAGTCGGAGGACTTCTCCTTACCAAGGCCCAAAACAATTGGTTGGTTCATTTCACAAGGCAGTGAGTAGAAGATTTAAAACTCCAAGATATAGACAACAGTCAAAAAGGATTTTTAACATCTCTTTAATTTTCAGCCCAAAAGGATATTAAAGACTAATCAGATATTACCTGTACAGCTGTCCCAACAACCTGTTAGTAATATTTCTTTCTTTTGGTTACAAAAGTCAGAAGGGTAAAGATCCCTTCCCCCTGGCTTGTGTGGGTCAAAGAGAGGTTACTCGATAGTGAACGTCCATGAACATAACCTGGTTACCACTTCCTTTCTTTTATAGCCAGGGTAATTGT
>NW_004443961.1:23327005-23328304 GCF_000243295.1 Trichechus manatus latirostris | reverse complement strand
GGAACCCCCAAGTCTATGGTTCCGCAGACACCCTACTAACTCAGAACCGAAGCCACTCCCAAAGTCCACCTTTCAGCCAAAGATTAGACAGGCCTATAAAACAAATAACACACATGAGGAGTGAGCTTCTTAGTTCAATCAAATATACAAGACCAGATAGGCAACACCTGCCCAAAAGCAAAGACAACAAGACAGGAAGGGACAGGAAAACTGGATGAAAGCACACGGAGAACCCAGGAAGGAAAGAGAAATAAGGAGAGTGCCGACACACTGTGGGGATTGCAACCAATGTCACAAAACAGTTTGTGTATAAATTTTTGAATAAAAAACTAATTTGCACTAAAACTTCCACCTAAAACAATAAAATTTAAAAATAAATTTTAAAAAAGACATTAAATTCTGTAGCATAGAGTCTTAACAACATGGCTATTTCTCTCTTCTTGTTCAAGGATATTCAATTTAGAATACAAGACAAAGGAAACAGATATATCTGTCCACCTTTTTGTTTCAGCTGTAGTGCACCTTCTTCACTAGGGTCTGAATGGAATTGTGTCAAAAGGATGTTTCTTGGGGTTTCATTTGATTTCTATCCCATAGTCCATGAAGCAACTCATGGGCTTTGAAAAAGTCAAAGAGCTAAACAACAGAGATAAAGATATAAACATGAGGCTTTGGAAAACATAGGCTATTTAGGGCCTAGAGCCCAAAACCTCATATCGGGATTCTCTAAATCATTTAAATTTTAAGGGATAAAAAAATGGAAAGAAAAATTTCTTCTTTAGAAAGGAGAACACCCTTAAAAGATAATCTTTTTTTTTACTGGAAATTAGTAAGTTGGTAAATTGTCCAAGATCACATTCCTGGTAAGAATCAAAGACAAAATTCAATCTAATATTCTTCCATTTTCCAAAGTCCCTCTTCTTTCTAACATCCTATGCATTATATCTCAATATAGTGGCACTATTTTCATATCTTTGGGGTGGGGGACGAGAACCAAAATAATGGATAGGAAAATGGTATTGGAGGAGTGCTCAAGTGAGTTCAAAAATCAGCATTGAATCAGAAGATTGCTTTGTTCTAAATCTGAGCCTGAATACCATTTATCAAATAGACTATACTTTACATAACATTCCATATGTAAAAAATTATAATTCAAAAACTGTACTAGCAAATTAGAATTTGCTGCCTAAAGTATATAACTTGTCAATGAAAGTTTCATGAAGTATAGAGCACTATGGGGTTATCTTTTTAATTGGCAATACCCATTCATCAGAGGTTGCCTTGTTTTCAAGCCCATTA
>NW_004443961.1:23314284-23323946 GCF_000243295.1 Trichechus manatus latirostris | reverse complement strand
AGGGAGGGAGAATCACTTACTAGATAGTAAACACGTGTTAATTATGGTGAAGGGAAAGGCAATAACAATATGGGGGAAGTCAGCACAATGTGACCAAGGTAAATGACAACACTGAAAGGTATGCAAGAATAAAGGAGAACTATGGTAAATTGTATAACATGTACAGTTCTGCAACAACAGTAATAACAACCAAAAATTTGTGAGTGGTTACATAGGTAGATATATATAGGTGTGAGAGGGCATATGGCAGTACATGTGTGTGCATATACAAGTAGAGTTGTGAACATTTGTATATACGTATTTGTATGTGCTGCATATACATAAATATAATAGAGCACATGGGGGCACAGTTATGGAAACTTCCTGGACATATCCAAACACCTAGTGGGACTTAGTTACTGAGCTTGTAAGCTAAGAACCATAGTCTCGGGACATCTAGGTCAACTGGCACAACATAGTTCATAAAGATGATGTTCTACATCCTAGTTTGGTAAGTAGCATCTGGGGTCTTAAAAGCTTGCAAATGGCCATCTAAGATACAACTATTAGTCTCCTCCCGTCTTTAGCAAAGGAGGGTGAAGGAAACAAAAGACTCAAGGAGACAATCTGTCCACAAGACTAATGGCCATATGAACCACAGCCTTCTCTAGCCCGAGACCAAAAGAACTAGATGGTGCTCAGCTGCCACTACCAATCACTGTAACTAGGGACACAATAGAAGGTCCTGGTTAGAATGGGAGAAAATGTAGAACAAAACTCAAATTCATAAAAAAGACCACACTTACTGGACTGTTAGAGACTGGAGGATTCCCCAAGACTATCACCGTAAGATAACCTTTTACCCTGGAACTGAAGCCACTTCCGGAGGTCACCTTTCAGCCAAATAATAGATTGGCCTATAAAATACACAGTGATACCCATGAAAAATGTGCTCCTTAAAACAATATGTTTTAGAATTAAGGATATGTGTCATAATTAAGGGGACCTGGTGGCACAGAGGTTAAGAGCTCAGCTGCTAACCAAAAGGTCAGCAGTTCGAATCAACCAGTCGCTCCTTGGAAACCCTATGGGGCAGTTCTACTATGTCCTATAGAGTTGCTATGAGTCAGAACCAACTCAGCGGCAACGGGTTTGGTGTTGTGGTATAAAACAAACAATAACACCCATGAGGAATGTGCTCCTTAGAACAATAAATTACACAAGACCAAACTGGCAACATTTGCCCGAAGGCAAAGACAAGGAGGGACAGGGAACTGGACAGATGGAAATGAGGAAAACCAAAAACCAAACCCACTGCCGTTGAGTCAATTCTGACTCAAAGCAACTCTACAGGACAGAGTAAAATTGCCTCATGGGGCTTCCAAGGCTGTAATCTTTATGAAAGCAGACTGACACATTTTTTCTCCCGTGGAGCAGCGGGTGGGTTTGAACCACTGAATTTTCAGTTAGCAGCCAAGTGCTTTAACCACTGTGCTACCAGGGCTCTTTGGAAATGAAGAAGGCAAGGTGTAAATGGGGAGAGTACTGACACATTGTGGGGTTAGCAGCCAATGTGATGGAATAATTTGTGTATAAATTGTTGAATGGGAAACTGATTTGCTGTGTAAACTTTCACCTAAAACAATAAAATGTTCAAAAGAAAAAATTAAAGATAGTACTCGAAGCTAAACTTTAAAAAAAAAAAAGTCAAGCAGTGATAGAACCACTTTGGGATTCTCTTTTAAGAAAATAAATCAAAATATCTATGCACAAAACTATTCATTACAATGTTATTTAAAACGTTGAGGAATTGGAAGCAACCCAAATGTCCAACAATAGGACAAGTTTAGGTAAATTATGCCATATCTATTAGCTAGATACTATAATATTGATGCTTTAAAGACTTTACATCGTGTTGTAAAGGCATTTCTGAAATGGTATCAAGGGAAAATCAGTATACAAAATTACAATTAAAACTATTAAAAACATACACGTAAAAAAATAATTTTGAAGGGTCCACACATCAAATGATTACAGATGTATTAGAGAGGCAGTGTGATGAGAATGTTCTTTCACCTTTTATTCCAAAAAATCCCTCTGTTGCTTCTGTACTTAAGACAATAAACAAATAGCACCTGCACATCATAGTCTTGACTTTAAAGTTTGGCAACCTACAAGTGGGCTAAGGAATGTTCTGAATATTTGAGAGACTAAGGAGGAAGGTAATTATCTCCAACATCAACTCATCCATAATGACTGCTACTTCCTTCTTAGTATCCATGGAAGATACGACCAACCTATTACCTAGACTTGTTGTGGTTGTGTGTTCCATAAAGTCCATTCCGACTCATAGCAACACTATACCCATACTTAGCTCTGTGAAAATACTCATGCCAGCGAGTAAAGCGGGCTGGAAACAATCAAGTTAACTACACAAAGAACAATTTCCAGTAAGATTCCCATGCACACTGAATCCTTATTAGCAGAAGGGCAACTGGTTTGCCAGTACACTGAATTTTAATTTTACTCAGGGTCCACATTTTATTAATTATTAATTGACTGATAACCCTCATGCCAAATTTTTCAAATGAAATTTTCCCCCAAAGAGAAAAGGAGAGATCTCTGAGCAGCCCTCTTGATAATTTATTGGGGATTTATTCCTTCTCTGAGTCTACTGGGGTGGCAGGAAGAGGGTGAGAGAGGCAAGCTCAGAGCACTTCGTAGTTGAAGGTGCAGAGCTGAGCAGCTTTGGAAACCAAATGCACTTGCTAATTCCCAAAGTGATTTTAAGAGCAGAACTCTGGAAGGACTGCCAAACAAAATTAATCCTTTAAAATGATTATGCAAATTTTTAAATTACAACAGAAAGCTTAAGTTCAAAGAGAATGTTTTAATACTGCATGTTTTTTAACTTGAAACTGAGAGACTACTAACCATCCCTCCTAATATATCTAACCAGGTCACCTGTGGATGGATGCTCTCATCATTCCTTACAGTTGTAAGTTCAGATCAGGGAGTGTGTATGTGTGTGTGTGTGCACACGTGCAAATCATGTGAATCAATATGTAACCTTATAATGTTTTACCAAAAGATTAGTTCCAAATACCAGTAGTTTGCAATAAATAATGCAGACAACAGAAAGCAGTAATGACTAATTCCTTTGCTTGGTCAATGAAGGCAATAGGAAAATTCAAACACGAAAATAGTTCTTCAGCTATAACATAATTAAGAATAGATTACTACATATTTGCTGTCCTGTGCAGATTTGAAAACTTTAATATTAAAAATAAATTTGAAAAGGCAGTAGGGTACTGCACATAGGAATTCTCAACCCTTGTGAAAAATTACATCTTCAGTCACCCAACAAACATTTAAGTTACTACATTCCAGTTGATTCGAAGAATCTCTATCCCCACAGATACAGTCCCTGCCCTCCTAGAGCTTAGAGTCTAGTGGGAAACAGATATCACATATACATGAAATAGATAATAAACTGTGACGGGTGCTGGGTGGAGGAGCACACAGAAATACCGAAGTATGTAACAGGTGGATTGGACCTCACTTGGGGCATCAGAGAAGGCTTCTCTGAGTAAGTTTGAGCTGAGATAGAAAAGACAAGTAGAACTTTACCACAGGAAGAAGGAAGAACATGGAAGAACATAGGCACAGACTTTGTGACTTGATGAAACTTGGTCTTAAAGGGTGCTAAGACAGGCGACATAATGAGAATTTATTTTTTGGTATCAAGAGAGGTAATTGAGGAAAAAAAAAAAAACAACAACAGTAAAACTTAGCTTTTCCTTGCCCACCCTCACATAAGAAAAGAGAGGCCCGGGCTTGTTTATCCAAAGGGCTGAGTGGTCATTTTATCTCCACCTCCTTGCTCCTCCCAAAGACCGCTTGTTATATAAATGAATCAAAAATGGCCTTTGTGTGTTTGCCCCAAGTTGTTTACTTCTTCAGAGCGCCCACCGCTGTCAGACTCAAATCTGAAAACATACAATAGTTTTTAAAACAGTCCAAATAAACAGTTTTTTTTAGCCACTTAGAGCCTGCATAGTTTATATTCCCCAGAAAACTGCATCCAACATCTGGTAGTCCAAGATAAGATAAAACCCTGTAGTTCTAAGGACCCTAGGATGCTGCTGTCCTTGGGAGTTCTCTAATCCAGAGACTCCCCACTTTGTTGCAGGAGAACCTCATTAAGACGCCCTTAACACTCCCCTCCTCCCCTCTGGTGGCTCCCTAGGCTGCTTGCCTATAGAATGCTTTCTGTGGTGGGGAACTGCCCCCTGCAAGCTGCTGTCAATGTGTTGGCCCCAATAAATAGCTTGTTGTGCACGGCTGCTATCTCCTGATTATATCTCTTTTTCTCAGTCAGCCTCAGATTCTCTCAAATCACTACACTCCTCCACCAGCAGGTCTATTGAGTGGTCTTAGATCGGTTTATCCCAGAGTGGAAGGGAAGGAAGGAAAGCCTTGCCTTGAAGAAGCGGATGCAGCCTGACGCAAGATGGTAGGTAGACTAAGAGAAGGTATGAGGTTGGAGATAGAGTGGGGTTGCCAAATAGCAAAGTCCCAAGTCCTGATTGTTCAGTGTACGGTGCCTATAGAAGATGGACAATATGAATTATAACTGAGAGAATTGCAACGAAAGTTCCTATGGCACAGAGGCTATGGAGGTAGCGGACCAGCAGTGAGGGCTGCCCATGAAAACCTTGAGGATGGTCTTCACTACATCATGTCCAGCACTGTGATAAGATCTTTACTGGGATTATTTTATCTTATCTTATTGTTACCTCCCTTTTACACATGAAGAAAGGGGAATCTGAGGCTCCAATAGGTAAGTAATTGTGAATACCTTGTAAATTCAGTATTTGAACTCAGATAGTCTAACTCTACCTCCTTCTAATCTAAACCCACTGTACTGTCTGAGACTAAATTTTCCAATGGCCGGAGTACCTGGGGCCTGGAGTAGATTCAATTTGTTTATAGAAATAAAGGTATTCGTATGCTCTAGTGTTGTGGAGAAGAATCCATACCAGCTTCCTTTAAAACCATCGTTCTAGAAATTGAATAGGAGAGGGGCAAGGTAAATGGGAGAAGACCAGTCCTAATATTAAAAGACCAGGGAGAGACTGGTAGCTTGGTCCAAAGTTAATCCTAAGGTTATTAATTATGGAGCCAGAGTGATATAGTCAGATTTTAAAGATATTTAGGATATAAAGTCATGAAACATGGTGATGATTGGTTTTAGGGCGTGAAGGGGCAGTATTGGGGATGGTATCCCTGTTCCTTGCTTGTTCCACTTCAAGTCTCCCTTTGTATTAAGATATAGGTTCTGGAACTCAGTGGAGATGTCTGGGCTGGAGATACAAACTTAGGATCAAATCACATAATGATGGATTATAATTCTTACTTTAAAATGATCCCCCTCAACTATAAAAATATATTAGAGCAATTTTTATAAACTTTCATTGCAAAAAACTTCCGGTGAAAGAAACAAGAAAACAAGTCATATAATTCTAAATGTAATTTTAAAGAAAGAATATGAAATATCTTTTTTCACATTAGAGACACCTATGTATTTTTCAATGCCAAGATTGAAAGTGGAACTGAATGACTCATCACCAAAATGGGCCAATTGTCTGAAAACTGATGAGAAATATCTGTATGGTGATGCACCCAGGGACAGTCAGCTTCAGAAATAATTTTGACTATATGAGTCTCATATCATTTTCTTAAAAGCCAAAAGGTATGTCTTCTGATGAGTCTTTTAAGATAGGATACTTTCTATAGTTGATAGAACTAAATTATTTACCATAATATTAATGTTCTCCCCCAAATAACTCACTCCAGCAATCAATGCTGTCCTTACCAGTACTGAGAAGGCACTGTCACCTACCTAATACAACATCAGGAAACTAAGAGGACTCTGCACCACATTACTTCTATTTCAAATTCTCTCTCCCTTTCTCCTTCATTGACCAATGAATATTTAGAAGGAAGTTTGTTACTTACTGTCTCTACATTCTCATTCTGGATTAATTCTTCAGCTTTGTAAATGCTTTCTAACCTGAGCACTGCACAGGTTGCTAAAGGATGAGTAGGAGTTTTTCAGAAAGAAAAGAAGGAAGGGAGGGAGGGTGGGTGGGAAGGAAGGAGGGAGAGATGGAGGAAGAAAGGAAGGCAGGCAGGCAGGCTGAAAAGAGTCAAGCAAATGTTTGCCCATGTTATAACTATCTGCCATATTTTGAAAGCAGAAATCTGGTAAAGGAGTGTTGTTTGTTGTTGGGTGCCATTGAGTCGATTCGAACTCATAGTGACCCCATGTGACAGAGTAAATCTGCCCCGTAGGATTTTCTTGGCGGTAATCTTTATGGAAGCAGATCACCAGGTCTTTCTCCCATGGAGCCTATGGGTAGGTTCGAACCACCCAGAGCAGCTGAGTGTTTAACCTTTGCACTACCAGGGTTTCCTTATGGTAAAAGAGTAGTTTCATTAAATTCTTCAATATCAAGCAGCTGTGTTTTCGCACACCATGGTTAACTAACAGGCCCAGTCCACACCCCTAGTACAAATTGTTCAGAGACAAACTCATGATTCAAAAAACATTGTATATATATTGTATTATACACTGGGCCGTGTTTTATATATATATATATAGTATTATATACACTGGGGTGTGCATTACTCATGACTCTGCTCTCCTCCCACAGACAGAACAGACATCACTAATCAATTACTGCACCCTTTTCCTCAGATATTGGCTATAGCCTAAAAACCCATACTACAACATGACAGACAGACACTACCCATTGATCATAAATGATATCCCTAGAAATGTGGAAAAAAACTGATAATGTTTGTCTTAAACTATGTATTGCCACTTATCAACCGGGTATTTTTTGACAAGTTAAATAACCTTTCTAAGCACACAGGCCCTTCCTGCTTCACAAGGTTGTTGTGAGGATCAAATTAAATAATGTTTGTGAAAATGTTTTGTAAACACGTTAACATGTGCGTAAAATTATTTCTTGTTATCACTTTTGTGTAGAGCTGCAAAGGAAAGGGGGATATAATGAAGTCAAATTTAAATAATTCTAAGAAATATGTTATTCAATATTCCTGGGATACAATCTCTTTACTTGAAAGTACATATTCTAAAATTGGGTTCCACCTGGGATGGCAGAAGCTCTGAGAACCATCCGGAGCTTGATTGTGATGTGAGCATTCCTTTCATATGTTCCTTTTTCCCATTTGCATTTATGTGATTGCCCATATATGCGCTAAGTAAACAAACCTTTTTGCAAGTGTGTTCCTTGATGGTGTATGTATGCTCAAAAGGAAATGGCACAGAGTAAATAGGTATCTTAGTTTCTGCAAGGAAAACACAGGAAGGAATCAAGGAGAAAAATCTCTGCTTTGAAGAGATGAAGAAAGCCTATAATCAGAGTTATCCAGGCAAAGGCATTACCTGTGGGAGGCTACTCTACTTTGTACTCATGTAGCACCTTTCATCCAGAAAGCTCAAATCACATACTATTTATTAAGCCCCTTCATCTACACGGACCTCATTGATCCTCTCAGCAGGATTATAAAAGCACATTATGGACCCCACTATGTGGATATGAAAACTAAGGCACCGGGAAGTGAAGTGCCTCATCAAAATGCACAAAAGTAAACAAATGAAAAAATGAAGAATATAGGAATAATTATGAGTGTGATTCACTTTCTTTCTTGTGAGCCCTGATTTTTAGCTATTTATTTCCATTAAACCGCAAATATTTCTAGCAGCAGCCATGCATGCCACAGAGAATCTCTGTAAGAGACACCTTTTATTAAAACAATCTGTTACTAGAACGCCCCTTCCCTCCTCTCATCCGACTGAGAGTGCATAAATGCCTAACACTCTCAATCAGGGAGAAAGTCTACCAGACCCTTCACAAAGATCTAAAAATTGCATGTATTTATTTATTTAAACGTGGGGATAAAACAAAGACAAATGTCCACCAAGCCACACTCCAGGCAGCTTTACAAATAGCAATTCGCTCTTCTGGCATAATATGCTTAAAAACCCAGTGGGTGTATTAAATCAAAACACAAACAAAGCAGGCACTGTTGTTGCTATATGTCAAACCTTTCCCACCTCAGAACTCTGCTTCTGTTGTTTCCTGAAACATTTCTGACACCTTCAATCAAATTGATATAGTTATTCTTCTTTCACAGCAAACAAGAGCTATAATGCTACACCCTTCTTGTCTTAAGCAAGAAAGGAGACAAAAAACATGTCTTCCTTCTTCACTGAAACAGATAAACGAGGATAATTATAACCCCCTTCAGTAATTCTTTTCTCTCTCTCTCTCTTTCTCTCTCTCTCTCTGTCTCTCTGTCTCTCTCTCAGTCAAAGGTTAAAGGTCTCAGTGCTGCCAGCCGGGTGATAATAAACTTTTGGAAAAGAAAGAGAATTCAAAACTAGGATTATTTCATCTCCACACGACTGTTGACTTGAGGAGACATTCACGTTTTCCCTCCGTTTAGACTACCACTGTGACCAATAACCAGAATGACAAATCCCTGAGCTAATTGTCTGTTCCCTGCACTTTAAAAACAGAGCATAGTAGAATTTCTCATAAACATTTAATAAATCATTCATTTTTTTTTCTTTCTACGTACATGATTTATAAAGTAAACAACAAAAAGGCACATTTATAAAACAGGCCGCAAAGCCTGTTGATGCACACCAGGCAATTTTTCTCATGATACCATTTCCAATTCAGCTGAAATGTGTTTTGGCAAGACTTTATAAAGTTTTCATAAATAATATATATGCAAAATAAAATTAAACAACAACAGCAAAAAACTGAGGTGCTATTGCCACTGATTTCCAGGGTGGTATTTATATGCTCTTTTTTATATAAATGTGCTATACAAACATACACAGTGACATACAAAAAATAGCTCGTATCCCAGAGAGACTCTTCTCCATCAAACCAAAAATAACACTATAATTGTAAATCTTTCTCTCTCACACACACAACTCATGCCCGCGAACACACACACACACACCTGAAAATACAAGTTTAAAAAAATCATGGACGACATCATCAGAACAAAATCTACTTATGGGAAAACACTTTTCAAAGTAAGCTAATGTCTTTTCGAAAGTAAGAAGCATGCTTGGTTTCAAGACTGATGCCCCAGAAATGAATACAAGCCAGAAAGTTTATTTTGGATTAGAAGATTCACCTGAATGAGCAAAAGTCACAATAAAACTGTAGCAAGCAGCTCTTCACGCTCAAATTCCAAATCTTAATCTTACAGACAAAGCTGAAAGAAGGGCAGAAGTGGAAGAATTAAAAAAAAAAAAGAAAGAAAGAAACTTCCCCAATCTATTTCTGGCAATCCCTGTGGGTGGCTTGATGTTTCTCCACCTAGATTTATCCACTCCTCCCTTCTACCTGTTATGACTCAGCACCCTACTCCTCCCACACCTAAGCACCACGGAAGTTAAAGTTTTACTGTTTTAAAATGTCAAAATTGAGAATTATACGCTTCAGCATGAATACTTTCTCGTATACTGGTACAGCCTTTTCATTAGGGAGACAGGTACGTAGGTCAAGGTTGGAAATCAATACAAAGAGGTTATTAACCATCTGGAAGCACACCCATGAGGCATCCTC
>NW_004443961.1:23311435-23312936 GCF_000243295.1 Trichechus manatus latirostris | reverse complement strand
TCCAGTCTAAACCCAATCACCATCTCCCTGCTTGCTTCATATCATTCAATGGCTACCCGGAGTAAACAAAACTCAAACTTCTTCCCATGAAATACAATGCTCCAGAGGATCAGGCCCCTGCTTACTTCTCCAAATTCCTCTTCCTGTACTCACCCTCAGTCACTGTATTCCAGCCACATGACTTCTTTCTGTGTCTTGAGCACATAAACTCATTCTTATCTTAGGGAATTGGTACTGTTTGCTTGGAATGATTTTCCCCAGGATTTTCATGGCTCCTTCCTTGGAATTGTTCATATCACAACCCAAAATTCACTTCATCATAAGGTCCTCCCTGATCACCCTAATTAAAACTGCTGCACCTCTAATCGGCTAACATAGTGTATTTTATTTTCTTCATTGCATTTATAAATAATTAAAATTTTCTTATTTCTGCCTTATAGCCTGTCTTCTTCTACTGGAAGTAAGCTCTTTGATGACTTCAGCGTTGTCTTATTTCCACACTCCCTAGAAAACTGTGCCTAACACACTATCAGTTACTAATACCTAGTAACTGATTGCCAGATGATTGCTCTAAGAGCTTTAAATGTAGGATTTTATTTCATCTCACAACCACTGAGGTAGGAGATATATAATTTTCATTTTTCAGAAAAAGAAACCTAGACACAAAGCTAGTAGGTAGCAAAATTGAATTCACAACTCTCACTTGTTTGCCATTTTATTTCCTAGTACATGCTGGATGTTGAATAAATATTCATTTAAAGTAGAGATGTATAAAAACATCAAAAAAAAAAAAAAATCAAAGAAATACCAAAGGGAAAAAACAAACCCTAAGAGAGCCATTTTTAGAGTCCTCCAGCCCCATGAAATGAACTTTAAAAGGTCAAATTTGGGTTTCAGAATTCACACCTCAATAGTATCTATAGGGAAAACTGTTGTTGCTACTTCCTGTGAGGTACTTCAGGATACAATGTTGTGGAAAATGCTATAATAATGTAAAGTTGTTCTTCACAACTTTGCTTAGTGCTATTGTCTCTGTTTCTCAAATTGCAGCCTACACAAGACCACAAATCTTTACATAATTCAAGCTTAAAACAAAAACCAAACTCATTGCCATCCATTCGATTCCAACTCATAACGACCCTATAGGACAGAGTACAACTGCCTCATACGGTTTCCAAGGCTGTAATCTTTTTTTTTTTTTTTAATTGTGCTTTAGGTGAAATTTTACAGAGCAAATCAGTTTCTCTTTCTACAATTTATGCACAAATTATTTTGTGACATTGGTTGCAATCCCAGTGATGTGTCAACTCTCCCGCCTTCCACACCCCAACTCCCTGTTTCCATCCATCCATTTTTCCTGTCACTTCCTGCCTTCTCATCATTATTTTTGGGTAGGTGTTGCCCTTTTGGTTTCATATACGTGATTGAACTAAGAAGCACATTCCCCACGTGTGTTATTGTTTGTTTTATAGACCTATCTAATCTTTGGCTGAAGGATATA
>NW_004443961.1:23308853-23309668 GCF_000243295.1 Trichechus manatus latirostris | reverse complement strand
TTACCAATGGTACAGAATAGGTAATGAAAGGGTAGAAGCCCTGCTTCCATGCTCAGGCTGGGATAAACTCTGAAGTATGCCTTACACTCCAGAGTTTCCCTGGGAGATTAGGCTGAAGTTACTTTCTGTGAGTTCTGCCCTGCAATCACACCCTTGCTTGGGTTTTCCCCCTGCCCTCTCTTGCTTTCCCCATTCCCTTACTGGCTTCTCTCAGGAGCATTTCCTTAATATACCACTTGCATATGAATCCTTATCTTAAGTCTGTTTCTAGAGAACACAACCTAAGAAGATCAACTACCTCAACAGTTTGTGTAGAGGACTAAATAAAATATTTTTGCGCCTAGAATGGTGCTGAACACATAATACCAAACCCATTGCCATCTAGTCAATTTCAACTTACGGTGACCAAACCAAATCCTATGGGGCAGTTCTGTTGGAATCAACTTGACAGCACACAATAGTAACAACAAAAATCTACTGGAAGTAGATTGCTGGGCCTTTCTTCCGCAGTGCCACTAGGTGTATTCAAAGAACTTATTTTTCAGTTAGTAAAAGCAAAAAACCAAACCCGTTGCCATCGAGTTGATTTTGACTCATAGCAACCCCGTAGGACAGAGTTCTTTCTCCTGCTCAGTGGTTGGAATGACTGATGGGTTCTAATCAATGACCTTTTGGTTAGCATCTGAGCACTTTACCCACTGCACTACCAGGGCTGAGAGAAAACTGTTTGCAAAATGCCTATTTGGCAAGAGTAGAAATTCAGGAAATGTTAGGTTCCTTCTTCTTGAAAGTGTGGAATGAATATAGTTGCTATA
>NW_004443961.1:23303264-23305406 GCF_000243295.1 Trichechus manatus latirostris | reverse complement strand
CTGTAGTTCCTCAATGGATCCTCAGGATGTACCTTGTGTATTATCATACATGGAGTCATTCTCAAATCCTTGGAACATACCAGAGAGATACATAATAAAATGAAAAAGAGGAGAAATACACTAAAAATAAAAGGAAAATTCCATAAGCCCAATTAATTTCATAGGAAACACAAGTTAAAAAGTCAAGACTATAAGAAAATCTGTAAGAAATAAGATTTCTACATCAGAACAAGGATAAATCTGTAAATACAACTAATTTAAGTGTAAATTACACTTTAAAAGTCATTTAACCTCTCTTGCATATTTACATATGTGTGTTTTTAATTTCCTATATTTATTATCTCCAACAATTATCATTATTTTGGGGACAGAATGGTCTACAGAAGTTCTGTCCAATGAAATATAATATGAGCCACCACATACGTAATTTTAAATTTCTGGTAGGCACACTGGAGTCCCAGAGTGGTGCAATCAGTTAAGCACTAGACTACCAGTTCAAAAGTTGGTGGTTCAAACCCACCCAAAGTTGCCTCAGAAGAAAGACCTGGTAATCTACTTCCAAAAGTTCATACCGTTGAAAATCCTATGGAGTTCTGTTCTGCCATGCATTGAAATCAACTTGACAGCAACTGGTGGTGGTGGTAGAAGTACCTACATAAAAAAAAAGGAAAAAAGAAAATCAGCGAAATTCATTTTAATAATAAATTTTATTTAACCCAAAATAGTCACCATTCATCTGTCAGTTTGTCATACTGTGGTAGCTTGTGTGTTGCTGTGATGCTGGAAGCTATGCTACTGGTATTTCAAATACCAGTAGGGTCACCCATGGTAGACAGATTTCAACAGAGCTTCCAGGCTAAGACAAAGAAAAACCTGGTGACCTACTCAGAAAAACTGGCCAGTGAAAACTTTATAAATAGCAGCAGAACATTGTCTGATAATAGTGCTGGATGATGAGCCCCTTAGGTTGGAAGGCACTCAAAATATGACTGGGAAAGAGCTGCCTCCTCAAAGCAGAGTCAACCTTAATGACGTGGATAGTCAAGTTTTTGGGATTTTCATTTCCTGATGTGGCATGACTCAAACTGAGAAGAAACAGTTACAAACATACATTAATAATTGGAATGTAATGTAAAAAGTATGAATCTAGGAAAATTGGAAGTTGTCAAAAATAAAGTGGAATGCTTAAAGATAGATATCCTAGGCATTAGTTAGCGGAAATTAACTGGTATTGCCCATTCTGAATCAGACAGTCATATGGTCTACTATGCCAGGAATGACAAATTGAAGAGGAAAGGCATCTAATTCATCATCAAAAAGAACACTTCAAGATCCATCCTGGAGTACAACAGTGTCAGTATTAGATAATATCCATACACCTACAAGAAGACAAATTATTTCAACTATTATTCAAATTTATGCACCAAACACTAATGCCAAACGTGAAAAAATGAAGATTTTTACCAATTTCTGCAGTCTGAAATTGATCAAACATGCAATCAAGATGCATTGATAATTACTGCTGACTGGAATGCAAAAGTTAGAAACAAAGAAAGATCAATAGTTGGAAAATATGGACTTGCTGATAGATATGAGACCACATAATAGAATTTTTCGAGACCAATGACCTATTCATTGAAAATATCTTATTTCAACAACATAAACGGCGACTTTACACATGGACCTCGATGGCTAGAATATGCAGGAATCTAACTGACTACATCTGTGGAAAGAGATGATGGAGAAGCTCAGTATCACCAGTGAGAATAAGGCCAGGAGCTGGCTGCAGAACAGACCATCAACTGATCATATGTAAGTTCAAGTTGAAGCTGAAGAAAGTTAAGACAAGTCTGTGAGAGCCAAAACACAACCTTGAAAGTACCCACCTGAATTTGGAGACCATCTCAAGAATAGTTTTGAACACTAATGACTGAAGACCAGACAAGTTGTGAGATGACATCAACTATATTATACATAGAGAAAGCAAAACATCATTACAAAGACAGGTAAGAAAGAAAAGACCAAAATGGATGTCAGAAGAGACTCTGTAACTTGCTCTCCAATGTAGAGTAGCTAAAGCGAATGGAGGAAATGATGATGCAAAACAGCTGAACAGAAGATTTCAAAGGCGGCTCCAGAAGA
>NW_004443961.1:23293236-23302777 GCF_000243295.1 Trichechus manatus latirostris | reverse complement strand
AACAATATCATTAATATTATCCATAAGTAAAATTTTGCTGAAGATAATTGTAAAATTGTTGCAAAAGTACATTGACAGTGAACTGCCAGAACTCAGAACTCACAAGCCGGACTCAGAAGAGGACCTGGAATGAGGGATATCATTGCTGATTTCAGATGGATCTTGGCTGAAAGCAGAGAATAACAGAAAGATGTTTACTTGTGTTTTATTAACTATGCAAAGGTATTCAACTGTTTGGAGCATAACAAATTACAGATAACCTTGCAAAGAATGAGAATTCCAGAACACTTAATTGTGCTTATGAGGAATCTGCACATAGACCAAGAGGCAGTCATTCAAAGAGAACAAGGGGATGCTGCATCGTTTAAAATCAGGAACTGTATCCTTCAGGGTTGTATCCTTTCACCATATTATTTAATCTGTATGCTGAGCAAATAATCTGAGAAGCTAGACTATATGAAGAAGAACATGGCATCAGGATTGGAGGAAGATTCATTAACAACCTGCGATAAGCAGATGACACAGCCTTGCTTGCTGAAAGGGAAGAGGACTTGAAGCACTTACTAAGGAAGATCAAAGACTATATCCTTCAATATAGATTACACTTCAACATAAAGAAAACAAAAATTCTCACAACTGGACCAATAAGCAGCATCATGATAAACAGAGAAAATATTGATGTTGTCAAGGATTTCATTTTAGTTGGATCCACAATCAACATTCCTGGAAGCAGCCGTCAAGAAATTAAATGACGCATTGCATTGGGAAAATGTTCTGCAAAAGACCTCTTTAAAGTGTTAAAAAGTGAAGATATTAACCTTCACTAAGGTGCGCCTGACCCAAGCCACAGTTTGTTTAATCGCCTCATATTCATGTGAAGTCTGGACAATGAATAAAGAAGACCAAAGAAGAATTGAGGCCTTTGAATTATGGTGTTGGAGAAGAATACTGAATATACCATGGGCTTCCAGAAGAACAAACAATTCTGTCTTGGAAGAAATACAGCAAGAATGATCCTTATAAGTAAGGATGGCAAGACTTCTTCTCACATAATTTGGACATGTCATCAGGAGGGACCAGTCCCTGGAGAAGGACTTCATGCTTAGTAAAGGGTCAATGAAAAAGAGGAAGACCCTCAACGAGATGGATTGACACAGTGGCTACATCAATTGCTTCAAACATAGCAAGGATTGTGAGGATGGCTCAGGACTGGGTATTGTTTCGTTCTGTTGTACAGGGGGCCGCTATGAGTCTGAACCAACTCAAAAGCTCCTTACAACAAATTGTTCAGACTCATCCTGAGGTTTTGGTGCAATATTTGTAATTTACCCCTTGTTTCCAATCATTAAAGCATCTTTCGTTTTTTTTGGGGGGGGATTGTAGTTTTTAGCCTACATAACCATACCCTGATGTTTTATTTTCTTGCCACTATTTATTATAAGTCTGTTTTTCTCTTTCTATCCCTCATTCTCTCTTTTCCTGCCCTACTGTAACTTCACCTCACCAGTGTATTAGATTTGCTTTGTGGCAAACTATATTTTTAATAAATTAATGTAATAAAAATTTACTGTTACAATTATTTTAAATACATTCTGGAAGCCAAATTATTCTATGTACTCCATGTAGTCTATCTGATAAATAAATCTCATTGGAAAAGTTTCAAGATGTATTGATCTTATACCAATTGCCAATTTTTAATAAATTGTGGGAATAAACTTCTGAAGGGGAGCCAGTAGAGCAGCAGAAATGTAGCACATAATGCAAACTTAGGGACTCGTACTATTTAGTACTCATGTATGTTTTAATAGTCTATTTTTGTATTTTGAAAATAATAACAATATTAAAGTTAGAAGAATCTGTATGTTACCTAGTTAGAGTCCATTTCACTATGTGATTAATTTATTTAAAAAAAAAAAGTCTATGTATTTGCTTGGGCTGTAAATTAAAATCTACGTAGTTGGAGCCCTTTTATATGGCAGGTGTGTTCCAGGCACTGTAAATCTGTGATCTTTAAAATTAATTTAGCAAGGTCCTTGGACCGTATCTCAACCGAAACTTCTTTTGGAGACTTATAAAAATTGCTGTTTAAAAGTTATAGTGGTTATCTATCACTGGATCGTTGGAAGACAAGACCTCAACCTCAATTCTCCTTTGTGGAAGGGAACGGAAACATTTTTCTTTTCTGTTTTTTTTTTTTTTAATGGTGTTGGGGAAACTCTTGAATGAGCCAGGATTCTGCAAACCAGGCCACACATATTCTCTATGAGGAAAATATAAATTATTCACCGCCATGTATTCTATTTGTTTAATGTAAATTTTTCTGTATAAAAACTATATTTCTGTAAACTGCATAACTAGACTTTATGTAGATTAAGAAAATCCTATTGTTCATTGGAGTTGTGTGTGTTTTGAGCAGCTGAGATGGGATGTGAGAAGCTGAGATGAAGAGAACTGTAGACAGGACGTAACAAAAAAAAAAAAACCTGTTGTTGTGGAATCAACTCTAATTTAAAGCGATCCCACGAATTGCAGAGTAGGATGGTGCTCCAAGGATTTCTAATGGCTGATTTTTCTGACATAGATCACCAGGCCTTGCTCCCAAGGTACCTCTGGATGGACTTGACCTTCTAACCTTTCAGTTAGCAGTAGAGCATGTTAACCATTTGCACCACCAGGGGACTCCAAAAAGTTGTTAGTTGCCATCAAGTCAATTCCAACTCATGGTAACCTCATGTGTTACAGAGTAGAACTACTCTATACTGTTTTTTTTGCCTGTAATCTTAATGGAAGCAGATTGCCAGGTCCATCTTCCATGGTGGTGCACCATCAACCTTTAGGTTAGCAGTCAAGTGCAAACCGTTTGCTCCACCCAGTGACCTCTAGAAAGGACACACAGGTATGGTTTTCACCTCAAGTACTGGAGAGACTTAAAAAGTATTTGATCAGTCTGAACCATTGATGTGCTATACATAATGTTATTTCAGAGAGAATAATCCAAAACGCACTAAAATTAATATCTTATGCAGGCCATTGTGCAAGAGTATATCCATTTTGAATAAAAGACTTTCTGCAAAAGGGAATTGGCATTACTACTGTCAGTCAGGCTAGGAGGAGGAAGCTTCTGTGGTCAGAAAAAGGGGAGATAAACCTGAAGCTGGGATAAGAATAGAGTATCTTCATCTCCCTGGGCCTTGGGGTATTTGGTGCGTGAATGAGGAGCAGTCACTATCAAGGGCATTCTCTTTGGGAGAAGTAAAATTGGCCCTTGCTCCCTACATGGCAGTCAGCTGATTCATAGGCATGAGAATATTTGCCAAGTCCTCCTTGAAAACACTCCTGTGAACTCCGAGAGTAGCTATATCAAATAAAACTTTTAAATTTATACCTTCTAGCATATCCAAAACTTCAATAAAATCTTGTTAAAAGTTGCAGCCTGATAATTGAGCGGAGCCTTGTCTCATGAGCAGTATTTTTTTTTACTCCCTTAATGCATCACACTAACCTCCATTACAGCGTCCCGTGTCATCTCTGAATCCTATATTTAATAGTTAGTTTTCTTGCTTATCTTTTCTCTATAGTGTAAGCAGCTAAGGAAGATCCAGATCAGTTCTCCTAAAATCAAACAAAACAAAACAACAATGAAAACCAACAAACCAGTTGTCCTCGAAGCGATTCCGACTCGTGGCAACACGGTGTATTACAGAATAGGACTGCTCCATAGGGTTTTCTTAGCTGTAATCTTTTATGGAAATAGATTTCCAGGCCTTTCTCTCACATTTGAAAGATCAGGAACAGGTCTTCCATTGTAGAAGAGAAAGCACAGGATGTTATACTGGGTGGGTTCCAACTACCAACCTTTAGGTTAACAGCCAGTCCCAAACCACTTGCTCCATCCAGGGAACTCTCCTAAAATCAGGGTACCTAAAATCCTCTGCCCTTTTGGCATCTGTTTGGGTATCTGATGTTTTTGCTTCTTTGTTTTGGGTTTTTGATTGTTTTGGTTTTTGTTTTGTTTTGGATAAGATACATTTTCATGAGGCCATGCAGCAGCAGAGAGAGAGGCACCCAATCTTACTGACAGGTCTCACTTTAAATTCATTTCCTTCTCACAGGGCATTCAAGCTTGCCTGGCAAGATTAGTGCATTTCCTCAAAAGTTTATATTTCCATTTCCCTGACTGACTATTTCATGTCTCTTCTCTCCTTCACCCTCTAAGAACCCTTCTCCCTCCATGTTCACTCTCAAGTAATAACTATACCTTGTAGTCCACTGAGACATTCAAAGTAATCAGATGGAAATGTCCTCAATTTCCCAAACCTATGAACCCACATCCTCTGCTTTCTCTTCTACAATGGAAGATCTGTTCCTGATCTGTCTTAGTCATCTGGTGCTGCTATAACAGAAATACCACAAGTGAATGGCTTTAACAAAGAGAAATTTATTTTCTCACAGTCTAGTAGGCTAGAAGTCCAAATTCAGGGTGTCAGCTCCCGGGGAAGGCTTTCTCTGTTGGCTCTGGAGGAAGGTCCTTGTCATCAGTCTCCCCCTGGACTAGGAACTTCTCTGCGCAGAAACCCCGGGACCAAAGGACATGCTATTCTGGCACTCTACTCCTGGCACTGCTTTCTTGGTGGTGTGAGGTCCTCCCACTCTCTGCTGGCTTCCCCTTCCTTTTATTTCTTGTAAGATAAAAGGTGGTGCAGACCACACTCCAGGGAAACTCCCTTTACTTTGAATCAGGAATATAACCTCATTAAGGGTGTTACAGTCTCACCCTAATCCTCTTTAGCATAAAATTAGAATCACAAAATGTAGGACAACTGCACAGTACTGGGAATTATGGTCCAGCCAAATTGATACACACATTTTTGGGGGGACACAGTTCAATCCATGACATGATCTATCAAATGCATCTGTGTCCTGTAGACATCATCTCTTGCCCTCTCAAAGATTTCTCTCTGACACTGATTCCTTCTCTCTCCATCATCATGAATTTATTCTTCTCTAAAGGGGTTATTAACATGGGCCCATGTACACTCACTAACGTTTGCCATTTAAAAAAGAAAAAAAATCCTGGACCTTTCATGTCCTTCCAGAGAGTGTCTCCTTTCTTTGCTTCCCTCCACAGCCAAATGTCTCAAAACATTTTTCTAGGTCCACTTCCTCAACTCCTATCCTCTCTTCAACGTACTTCTCTTTCTTCTCACTTCACTTATGAGCAGTATGTTACATAGTCAAACACTCTCAATTTCTTGGGGCACTTTTTTTAACCCCTGACATCGTACAGGTGCTCATGTTTTTCCTGCCTCACTGATTCTCTTTCTCAGTCTTTACTTTCGCCTCTTCTTTGGCCAACCTCTAAATACTGGAGTATAATACAGTTTGGTCCTATACCCTCTTCTCTTATCTATGCATTCGTATTACCTAAGAACTCATCCAGACCTATTGCTTTAAATGCCTTCTATATTTTCATCACTCTGAAATTTAAATCTCCCACCCTTCTCTCAACTTGTATATCTAATAGTTTGACATCTTCAGTTGGATGCTGAATATTAAGATTAAATTTAGCTTACAAAAACAGAGCCCATGTTCTGTATTGCACTACACCACCCCCACCAAAAAAAAAATATATATATACCTTCCCTATGTCCCTTGTTGTTGTTGGTAGTTGCCATGGAGTCAAATCCAACTCCTAGAAACCTCATGTGTGCAGAGTAGAGCTACTCCACAGGATTTTCAAGGCTGTGAACTTTCAGCAGCAGATCACCAGGCCCATCTTCCAAGGCATCTCTGGGTGGGTTGGAACCGCCAACCTTGTGGTAGCAGTCAAGCACTTACACATTTGCACCACCCACAGACTCCCCTGTGTCCCTAAATACTGCTAAATAACAAAATCTAGGCATCACTTCTGAATCCCTTTTGTCCTTTTACCCACTGCATCAACAGGTAGAGCTCGAATCTGCTTTTCTTTTGCTCCACTTCTACCTCCCTAACAAAGCCAGAATATTGTTCACCATTGTACTCATACTCTTACTCATGTAGCAGCCAGAATTATCTTTTAAAACTGGAAATCGGATTGTGTGGCTCCTCTCTTTAAAACACTGTCAAAATCTTTCTATTCCATACAGAACAAATTCTAATTGTCCTCAGTGCCCTTCAAGGTGCCCTGCATACCTCTCAGACTCATCTTCCACCACTGCTTCCCTCTCTCATTATGTTTCAGCTATACCCCTTGCCTTAGTTATCTAGTGCTGCTGTAACAGAAATACCACCAGTGGGTGATTTTAACAATCAGAAATTTATTTTCTCACAGTAGGCTAGAAGTCTGAATTCAAGGTGCTGGCTCTAGGGGAAAGCTTTCTCTCTGTTGACTCTGGAGGAAGGTCCTTGTCTTTTTTGAGCTCTGATCTTCAGTGATCTTCATGTAGCTTGGCATACAGCTTCCCCCATCTCTACATGCTTAATCTTTGTTTAATCTGCTCTTTTATATCTCAAAAGAGATTGATTTAAGACACACTCTACATTAATACTGCCTCATTAACATAACAAAGAAAACCCATTCCCAAACGGGATTATAACCACAAGTACAGGCATGATTTACAGTATTTATTGTTGGGGGACACAATTCAATCTATAACAATTTCCTTCCCTTGGTGGTTCTAACTGGGTGGTTCTTTCTCAAAACTTTGCTTTTGTTGCTCCTTTAATCTAGAATGTTCCCCCTATCCCCAATCTTCACTTAGTGGGCTCTGTCTCATCATCTAGGTCAACCCTAAACCTGTTGCTGTTGCTGTGGAGTCAGTTCCAACTCATAATCACCCTATTGGACAGAGTAGAACCGCCCCATAGGGTTTCCAAGGAGCGGCTGGTGGATTCTAACTGCCGACCTTCTGGTTAGCAGTGGAGCTCTTAACCACTGCACCACCAGGGCTCCAGGTCAGCTCTAGGTAAGTACAAGGTCAAGTCCTCAGAGAAGACTTTCCTGACCACTCTTTCTAATGCTCCTGCTATGCTACCTTGCCTATCAATTTCTGCAGCCTTACTCTGTTTTGTTTTGTTTTTTTCCTTCCTAGCATTTATCCTTATCTGGATTTTTTTTTTAAATCTCTTTTTTTTCACTCCCTCACCTCCACTGCCATCACTTATAAATTCCATGAAAACAGCAACATTTCTGTCCTGTTCACCATATAACCGACATGCTAGAAAAGTTCCTGCCACGAAATGGGTGCTCAATAAAAGTAGTTGTATAAATGAATATCTTGGGGGCTTATCAAAAAAGGACAAGCATGAAGAACCTGAATGAGCCTTTAAGAGAGAGAACCTGGTGTTATTTTCAGAAACAATTGGAGCATGTTTTAAAGGCATCCATCATGCTAGTATTAACTCAAGCCAGGATAACGTGGACATCAAAGGAAATTGACCTTATTTTATATTCATAGACAGCCAAAGCCTGGCCATACCAGTTATATTTGTAACAATTCTCCCAGGCAGATGTTACTATCCCCACTTTCAAATAGCAATCTTAGGTCCAGGGAGAGAAAATAATTTGCCCAAATCCACAGAGCTAATAAATGGTGAAGCTGGGATTACAGCCCCTGTATGTTTCATTCCAGGGGCTATACTCCTTTCTTGTATTCTAAAAATAATTGGCTGCTAACTTCAATGGTGAAGCATCTTGTCTCTTGAAAACATTATTGCTATTTGTGGGATTTAAAGAGGATTTAAAGACGTGAATGTAGGAGTTGGTCCACAGGGTTAAGAGGAGGAGGAAAATTGTATGTATAAAAAAATGTAGCTGATGGGTGTCTTTTTCAAATACTATGGTGTTTCAAGAGAGCCTGTTGAATCACATACACATAATCAGTGTAATTCCAGGAGCAAGCCCGCTTGGCTCAGCAGTTTTAATATACAGATCAATTTTGCATTACCTCCTTCTGGCTGTGAGTGCTCATAGAGGGAGGTCATAAAACATTTATTGGGCCAAGGATGCAAATTGAGCAGAGTGAATCTTCAATTTGTGGACAGGCCCTTGAAAGAGACTTGTCAGATGAGTCTGTGATGAGCGTTTGCTCTGCTCTACACCCTGTGAAATTTTTATTTTCATTTCCTTTAAGGAATTCACCTCTTTAGGGGTGGAGAAAAGTACATATGCAGGACTATAGCATAAGAAATCATATACCATTTATATTTTTAAAATAACAAAGGTGATTAGAACACTAAATTTGGAATATTATGACAAAAATCTCTGATTATATCCTATGAGAAAAACACTTGAGAACTTGAAGCAAGAGTGCAGAATGCATGTTGGTTTCCACCATAAACTAGGACTTCAGACCAACCCACTAGTTAATCACTGATTTTGGGTAAGTTCAAGGCCTGAATTGGAATTCTGAGATGTGAAGCAAACAGGATAATCTCCACACTTGCTGCGCTACATTTACCAGATTTTTACACAAATAATGTACGCCTTCTGCGTTTGCTGCCCACGTATCCCCCCACCGTCGCCACCAGGCATCCTCACAAGTGCACTGCCATGCCAATCCTCTTCCATATATTGCTGTAAAAAAATTTGCATGGCATGCTTACGAAAACACTTCACAGAGGGAGGGCAGAACTGGCACACAAACGAAGAAGGCACACGTTATTTGTGTAAAAACACGGTAATTACTCTTGGGGTGGCCTGGCCTGCTGCTGCTTGTCTCAATCCATCTTAACCATTTCTCTCAATTTTGCAAATGAGAATTGAGCAACAGATCACTATACTACTGTCATTTTTGCACCAAGAAGGCAAGAAGTGAGAAAAAATCAGTAACCAAAGAAACCAAAAAAAAAAAACAGGTACTTAAGAAGCTCAGTTAGTCTAGTTCAACCCTTAAAAACCATGTACACAAATAGGGTTTTATTTCTTACCTCCATGAAGCCTTGCCTGTGAATTCCAACTAGGAGCAATCACTTCCTCTTCAAATCTCCTGGAGAGGGTTAGATCTATAGGATTCTTTGGAACTAACTGGTGCTACCTGCATCATTGTTTTCCTTTGCTGGACAAGCAAGAAAAGGGTGACGAGCTAGAAAAGGGTGAGGGTATGTCTTATACTCTTTTTAGTTGACTGATGGCTGGCAAATGTGCTATTAAGAGCAAGAACTTAATCAGTATTTGATAATGAGGATGATACTTGATTTGTGTTTGTATTTCTCTCTTAGCAGATGATGACAAGCTTAAGATAATGATCATACTAGCCATAACCTGATATCTCTTTCAAAGCCAGATAAAATGGAGTGTGAATTGGAGGAAGAGAAAACAAAACATAACAAAAAAAAACATCTAGGTTGTGTGCAACATCTACCACCTCAGCTATAGGGTTCCTGAGAGCAAGAAGAGAGTCTTACTTATTCAGTATTTATTCAGTATCCCCAGTAATCAACAGTGCCCAGCATACAGGTTGGTGCTCAATATTTGTTTGGTTAGTGAATACCATCCAGAATATTTATAAAGATGGATTTTATATTTGAAGAAGGTATATATACAAGACTACTTCTGTGG
>NW_004443961.1:23289996-23292423 GCF_000243295.1 Trichechus manatus latirostris | reverse complement strand
GAGACAGGGGAACCTCATACCATCAAGAAAGCAGTGCTGGGAGCAGAGCACATCCTTTGGACCGGGGTCCCTGCACAGAGAAGCTCCTAGTCCAAGGGAACACTGAAGAGAAGAAGGCCGACAGAGAGAAAAAGCCTTCCCCTGGAGCTGACGCCCTGAATTTGGACTTTTAGACTACTTTGACTGTGAGGAAATAAACTTCTCTTCATTAAAACCAACCACTTATGGTATTGCTGTTATAGCAGCACTAGATGACTAAGACACTGAGGAACAAGGTTCTTAAGGAAAAGGCCCAAGCCTGTTCACATCTATAGGCAGCAGGGAGTCATGCCTGATGGCCTGGCTGGAAGGGAGAGCCATGGTGCGTGGTCACACTGCAGAGAGAAGACACAGCCCCCAGTGGAATGGTCATTGAAAAGGGGAGGAGTGAAACTCACCAGGCTCTACAGGGCTTTGGGCAAAAGCATGGTACAATTGTATTTCAATCTAACCCAACCTTTCACCCTTCCTCCTCTTCAGATTGCTAAGTACATTTCAAAAGAGAGAGCCATTCCACAAAGACAATCTTATTTGAGAGAGACTTGAGTAATAAAATTGAACCAACATACTATAGTGTCTCTGGGTGGCACAAATAGTTAAGCACTCAGCTATTAACCAAAAGGTTGGTGGTTCAAATCCATCTAGAAGCACCTCAGAAGAAAGATCTGGCAATCTACTTCTGAAAGGTCACAGCCATCGAAAATCCTTTGAAATACAGTACTACTCTGAAACACATGGGATCTCCATGGGGTCCCTATGAGTCAGAACCAACTCGAGGGCAACTGGTTTATACAAACTGTAAAAGGAGTGGTTCCAAGAAGGGAAAGCTTTTTCCAAACAGGCTAAATGGATAGATGAGTAAGGGTGATCTGAAAGCCGGTGGAGAGAGTGCTAGGCTGGGGCAGTGGTGAGAGCAAGTGACCCACATCTCCGGGAAGTTAGAATCTCAGGAGTTTAAGGAACCGGAGACAGGCCACTGGTCATGGAAGAGGGGGAGTTATGGGAAATGATATGAGCCAGGGCCAGTGCATTGTGAAAAGAACGTAAGAACATTCTGATTGCAGAAGACAGGGCTGCCATCAGTCTTGGTGAAAAGTTGCTCTGGTGACCTACCTTACCTAGGATCCTACAGTTCATGGGGGCTAGTGGATACTTGGGTTATTTGAGCTATTCAATGAGGGAATTCTGAAAGTCTTGGAACCCCAGCAGTCAAAGTGGCATTAGTTAGAAGTTAGGGAATTAGACATGTCTACTCAGCATCAGGAGCCCTGGTGGCCTAGTGGTTAAGAGCTCAGTTGCTAACCAAAAGGTCAGCGGTTCAAATCCACCAGCCACTCCTTGGAAACCTTATGGGGCAGTTTTCCTCTCTCCAATAGGGTCACCTTGAGTCAGAACTGACTCAACCGCACCTAACAAAAACAACTCAGCACCAAGTGAAACTGGGCTCATTCAAGGTAAGTTATGATCCAGATGAAGGCCAACCATGACCAAACCATGTCAAACAGCACTACCCACCAGCTTAAGGGAGTCTTGAATTTGTACCAGCGTTATGTAGCCCAATTGCATTCACAGTAATATTCTACAATAACGGAAGTGTTGGATCCACTAAGGTTAAGCTGAGCTGTCCATGAATTTGACTTCAGGGACAAAAGAGAGTCTGGAAGGAGACAGAAGTGGCAGAATTTTCCCTAAATGAGACATAGAGAACATGCCATCCAATTCTGAGGGCACCCCACCCTGCCTCATAGTCAGAGGGTGAAACCTGACATGAAGCATTGAGGCCAAATTCCCTTTCAGAAAGCAAGACTGTTGTAAATTCATAAACTATAAAGTGCATTTAAAAGTGACTGACTGTTTATTCTCCTAAAAAATCTGATATCTGCTCTTCCAGGTTTATAATTAAGGCTTTTCCGTAATGCCATTCCAATCAACACTTTAGAGTCAGCCATGGGTAGAATCTTTCACCCTTCTTTAAGAAGCAACAAGGAATCAACACTTAATCCTACCCCTATTTTATGCTAAAAACTCTTAAATTATTTTTAATTTAAATTTTAATTGACAAAGCAATACTTATACAAATTTGAAGGCAGAACTATGTAAAATGAAGAATAAACATCTTTATTTTATTCTCATTCTCCAGGAGTAACCACTATTAACAGTTCCATGGCTATGTGCCCAGACATTTTTCATGTGAATATAATCATATAAATAAACATATTTTTACAAAAATGAGTCATGCTCTACATACACCTTTGCTGTCTGCTTTTGACCCTTAAAACCTCTTTACATGTAGAATCCTTCCGACAACACACTGAGGTAGATACTATTATTCCTACTTCAAGAATAAGACCAAAAAAAGAATGAGTAAGAGGGCTTCAGGAACATTGC
>NW_004443961.1:23287434-23288586 GCF_000243295.1 Trichechus manatus latirostris | reverse complement strand
GTATAATTGCTTTTATAATTGTATTAAAACCCCTGGGAAGCAGGGGGCAGATTTTAGAAAATTTATGAGTCCGTTCTTTACAATACAGTATTAAGACACACATTTTTCTCACCTAAAAGCATCTAAAAATACAGGGTACCTGACAAGAAATCTTGTTCTGTTTGTAAATGCACATAATTAGAAGAGTAATACAACTTCTTTTAACCACATCTAGCACATTTCTTCACCACGGACCTAAGCAAGAACAAATAATGCTAACACAATGTCTGTTCCCTGTTAAATAATAGATTCAGCAAAGGAAGAATACATCCTAAAAGATTAATAAGAAGCAAATATCCAGGACAGTGAAAAGACAAACAGCAGAGTGGCTGTTTTGCTTAACCGCCTGTCGGTAAATATTCATGCTTGGCTTTGGTCTTCCACCTGGCCCATGCTGCTATGCTTGGCCTCAGTCTCAAAATTCTGTCACTAGCCTAAAAACTATATTGAAGCAAACATTTAAATGTGCATTGCTCTAGCTCCTTCAGACATACTGACACAATGGGTTTCCATTTTAATTAGCGAGGCTTCTAAAATGGTTCGGAGTCCTTCGGTGGTACAAACAGTTAACATGCTTGACTGCTAACTGAAAGATTGGAAGTTCAAGTGCACCCAGAGCTGCCTGGAAAGAAATGCCTGGAGATTTACCTGAAAAATCAGCTATTGAACACCATATGGAGTGCAGTTCTACTCTGACACACATGGGGTCACCATGAGTAGAAATCAACTTGACTGGCTATTGACTCTGAAATTGTTTACTTCAGAACAGTGCAAGACTTCCTAGCAAATACTAAAGATGAGGATTTCCTTCATATGTAGGTTCCTGGGTGGCACAAACAGTTTACTCTCAGCTACCAACCTAAAGGTTGGCAGGTTCAAACCTGCGGTCCTGCAGAAGAAAAGCCAAGTGATCCGCTTCTGTAAAGATTACAGCTAAGAAAACCCTATGGAGCAGTTCTACCCTGTAACACTAATCAACAGGATGGCAACAGATTTGGTTTTCTTTTTTTCATTACATATTTACATTCATATATTCTTAAATGTGGGGCAGGACAACTTGAGGGAGTCGAAAGTAAAAAGTAAGAATATATACTTATTAAAGTATTATTAAAA
>NW_004443961.1:23284632-23286558 GCF_000243295.1 Trichechus manatus latirostris | reverse complement strand
ATCTGTCTTGGAAGAAGTACAGTCAAAACGCCCCTTAGAAACAAGGATGGCAAGACTTCATCTCACGTACTTTGGACATGTTATCAGAAGGAGAAGGACATAATGCTTGGTAAAGCAGAGGGTCAGAGAAAAAGAGGAAGACCCTCAATGAGATGAATTGACATGATGGGTGCAACAACGGGCTCAGGCATAATGTTTCTGAGAATGGTGCAGGACCAGGCAGTTTGTCCTTCTAGTCTACATAGGGTAGCTATGAGTCGGAACTGACTGAAGGGTATCTAACAACAACAACAAAGTAATATAAAAACAACTGAAAGGACCAAAAATATTAAATACAGATCAATTGTCCAAAAGGTAATATTCTTTAAAACCTGTATCTCCTTATCCTGTCAGATTTGCAAAAATTCTCCAGTTGTTGCGCTTTTTCCAAAAGTGAAAAAACAATAGTATGTCTTTAATCAGAGGTGAGATTTCTGAAGTGCTTAAATCTCACTCCTTTCAGACTGTCATGATCAGCTCCAACCAGCTTGTAGTCTGTAGCTCTCCTTTTTTCAATCCACTTTTTCAAGTTTCTCAACGTAATCTTACCAAATAACAAATATTTCCCCTGAAACACACATGTCCATTTCAGTAGCTCCTCTAATGCCTCCTAAACAAGTTTCAATTTTTAGCAAGACCCTGTCCTCAGCTTGTGATCTGGGTGCAATCTATTTTTTTCCAACCCATCAACCTCTCTGTACTCACTGCTGTGCGCCATTCTCCGAGAACACTGTTCATCTTCATGCCTCCATTCTTCTCTTCATACTGTTCCTTTGACAAAGGTTCAAGAACAAAATTAGTGGCATTTCACGTGACAATAGTGTTTGGCAGGTATTCTCCTCTGAGGCGTTCAACTTTCTTCATATTTGCGCATGTGTTGAAGTTGATGCTCCAAGACTAGGAGTAAACGTGATTTACCCTCAAAACATTAGCACATTCTTCTTCCCATCTCACAGCACCACCTTGGAGCATAAATGAAATTTCAAAATAATGCACTGAATATTTAAATTGATTTAGCACTATGTAACAAAGTATTTTTGTTTATTCTATCCCTACTCCACTCACCTATGCCATTAGAGTAAACAAACGAAAAAAAAAAAACCAAACCCATTGCCAGCGAGTGGACTTATTAAATAGAGTAATACTTATAATTATTGTTGTTGTCAGGTGCCATCAAGTATAATACAGGGCGTGTTATCCACATAATGTGTAGGCTTGAGGGACACCACCTACCTACTGGAATTTTACAACTATGATGATTTTGTGATGATTGTTTTGCTACATTCTGAACAAAGCTTTAATCTAGTTGTAACTAAAAATCATTCATCTCGTTGATTATTCAAAGTAATGACAGAAATCACATGTAACCCTAGGTCAAATTTCAACATAAAGAGATGGTTGTTTGGCCACTCCCAGAAAATATCAGATTCCAATTGTATGCACTCCTTATTATATGCAGATCTCTATTACATGCACCAGGAGCCCTGGTGGGGCAGTGGTTAAGTGCTCAGCTACTAACCAAAAGGTTGCTGGTTTGAATCCACCAGCTGCTCTGAGGGATAAAGATGTGACAAGTGGCTTCCTTAAAAATTTCCAGGCTTGGAAACCCTATGGGGCAGTTCTACTCTGTCCTACAGGGTTGCTATGAGTCGGAATCAACAAGACAACAATGGGTTTGGTTTGGTTTTGGTTTATTATATGCATCTGCATATTACAGGTTGTTAATGAGTCTTCCTCCAATCCTGATTCCTTATTCTTCTTGATATCGTCCTGCTTCTGGGTCATTTGCTCAGCTTAGAGATTGAATAAGTACGGTGAAAGGATACAACCCTGACAGACACTTTTCCTGATTTTAAACCACGCAGTATCCCCTTTTTCTGTTTGAAC
>NW_004443961.1:23263080-23271581 GCF_000243295.1 Trichechus manatus latirostris | reverse complement strand
GCATTTTCTACAAAAAGAATATTTCACATGTTCTACAACAAAGAAAATGAGCCAGTGAACTTAGCTGTTTCAACAATCAATGTAAAACTTTGTTGATTTCCCACAACAAAAAATTGACTTTCAACAATTTTGCTTAAAATGTCTCATACTTCAGTTTTGATGCTTGTTTCATAGTAAATGCTATAATTACAAACGAACAAATGAAAAGATGTATTAGAAGAAAATTCAATGATCAGAAAACAAATATTACAACAAATTACTATATTTTATTTTTTGATAGATCTTTCATCTCTAACATGTTATAATTTAAAAAATTTGTATTCTTTGCCCTTACAAATTCTTCAATTATTTCATCACAATTAAGCTGTCAAACAATATCTACTTCCATACATAATAAGGATGATGAATCAAGTTTTTCTTGAATCATTGTTGTATGCTAAGGGTTTTTGAGTCTCTTTAGGGACAAAAATGAGCATTCTGTTGTGCAGTTTGTGAGCATTAAAGTTAGGAATACATGTAAAGCAATTTCAACACTGGGAAATACTCACTGTATTTTATCTTCTATTATGTAATCATACATGCCTTCATGAGTAAAATTTGTCTTTCCTGAATCTATAAACTTAGTTCTTATGTAAGAGTGAAATTGTTGCACTTCTCCGTAAAAGTTTGTATTTAAGTCATCAAGATGGGCCTGCGCTAATTTCTTGGATGCCTTTATGCATTCTTCATTAGGTATATCCACGTTGTTTAAGAAGGAAAATCTATTTGAAGGAACTTTATACATTTTTGCCTTTCTTTTCATGCAAGATTCAAGTATGTCAGTGACGGTGTACTATGTGGTTACTTGAAATTGATCTCTGGCATTTCTGGAGTACTTCCGTCATGTACTTTTTTCTTTCTAATGTTTCTGTGATGGTGCACTGCTTGATAATCAGTATTTGGCAGTATTTGTTTTGTTGTGTTCTCAAATTTTTCAAAATCTCTTGAAGTATGTAAATACCCTGTAAATGACTGGTAGAGATCTGTGCATGGCTTTAAATTTGCTTCTGAATCTTGGAAAGCTTGAGCTGTCTGATGAAAATGCTGCAACATGTTATTCTACATACCTTCCTACTACCTACCCATTGCTATTGAGTCAACGCCAACTCACAGTGACCCTATAGGACAGAGTAGAACTGCTCCATAGGGTTTCCAAGGAGCATCTGGTGGGTCTGAACTGCTGACCTCTTGGTTAGCAGTCAAGCTCTTAACCACTGCACCACCAGGGCTCCATTATTCCACGTAATCAATATAAATACATACTCTAGTGTTTGCATTTTGTTGGCAATGTCTCAGCTTCTCTTTTGGTATCTCCTTTTTGTGAGATTCAGCAATATTTTCTAAGGCATCTAGAATCTGAGGGTACGATTCCAGGATTGTACTCATTGCTATAGCATGCACTTCCCAACGTGTATTAGAAAGACATTCTAATACTCAATCGTTGCCTAAATATGTTTTAAGAACTGCCCAGCAGTGAATAGAGGGGGTAAAAAATGTGTGTAGACTGACTGAACAATAGAAAAAAAAGACAAACTGCTTCTGGACAACAATCTGCTGAGCTACATCCTACGAGATTAAGTGAATACTCAGAACATGGTATGAAAATGATCTATTCATTACATAACATCGCTGGATCAGCAGAGGTAGATGTACAAGACAGTTCTCTCAAAATGGGATCAGAGACTTATTATCTATTAATATAATTCGTCCTTGCCCAGTAATCAGTCATGTTGGATCCAGTTGCATACTGGGTGAATATAGCAAGAGTTAGACTTGACAGCCCACCCCCACCTCTTGTTTATTAGAAAGAAAGAGCATACTCTCAAGAAACCTACCAAGATAAGGAGTTTCAATTACATGGGAGGAGATGTCAATGAAGGTGTTGAAGTGGTAGGGGCCTCATAGCTTAAACAACCTTGCACGTGGGCATCCTCATGACCCTGTGTGAACTTTATTTCTGGCCAGCACATTCTCACGCACTAGCGCTGGTATTAATTTCATTTAGTACCCTGCAGTTCTCTTCCATGGTGGCAGTCACTTTTTCTTGTGTCCTGTCTGCTTGGCATCTATGGGTCTTTGCTTTGGACAACTGGTCCCTCTGTTTGGTTAATGCTCTAAGCACATGCTCATCTTGCTTATTGGGTAATCTGTCCCTGACAAGAATGCTCATAGTAGGTGTATTCACAAGAGTTAAAAACTAGAAACAATCCAATAGTGATGTCCTTAAACTTAGGCAAGCAAAGTCCCAACCTAGCCATGCCTAAAGGAGTCTCATGCTTTAGAGATCCTTCTTTGAAACTTTCTTTCTAGTGGCTGGGATCAGTCAGGGTTGGTAGTGGTGACCAGTTGGGGCACCTGAACACACACTAGGATGTACATGAGTTCTAATCCCTGTTTCACCCCTTCTGGGTGCTCTACCTCACACAAAATGTTGATCAAATGCCCCACAGAAGTCTAGGACTCCTTGTACAACACAACACTTTTTTTTCACAGGATCATGTGAATTTGGTCACCAGAATAGTACTAGCACACTGATTTGAGGTGACACTTGATAGACATAGGGCCCTAGGCTACCAACAGTCCACTGCCAACCCTTGAATTTGAGCCATAGACTGTGCATCTTCTCTGTAGACTGCACACCACATGCCAGACAGTGCACCACAGGTGGCCATACCTATATCCTCCACAGGTTCTACAATGCCAGTGGGTCCTTCTGATCTATGTCTTCTCTTGCTTCTGACAGATGGGGTGACATAATGCTTCCCTGGGTTGGTCTTAAGCTGTGCTGAACAGGCAGGGACAATCCTTGTGTGAGTAGGACCACACTGCTTGTTTGTCAACAGGCCCCTAGCCTATCATCCTCATTGGTAAGAGGATGTAGAAGCCAGAGTCTAATCAACATTGAAAGATATCAGAGTCTAGAATTGCAATAATTATAGTCAAAAGAGTTCTAGAGAAGACATGGTTGGAAGATGTATTATTCTGTTTACCCTTTAAAATTCAGTAAATTTAACCTGACTATAAAATGAATTACTGTTCATTGTTTCCTGCACATTATGGGTAAGACTTGCATTTGTGGTCACAATCAATGAAGTAAAGTAACAGCTTTGGAAAGTGTCATTAGAAGCCAATATTCATAGATGGCATATTGGATAATTCAAAATCATGAATAATGTGGTAACCAATATTCAGTTAAAAAGGTATTAGGGAAACGCAGAGGCAGGGATATCTATATTATTTCAATACCAACATGTTCTAAAGAGCCATAGTGTTGTAAATAATAACAATGTCGCTATTTTTTTCTAGTGGTGGCAAAATTAAAATTAGTCAGGAACAGATCATTTGACAATAAAGAATAGAAGAGACAACTCCTGGACACAGACAGGAGGATACCTGGACATTGTGAAGAATTTTTACTGATTAGACAAGAAACAATAAACATAACTACCACTTCTATACTCATTATTCTAAATCTTTATCAATAAATCACTATATTCACATGGGTCCATGAATTTTGTAATACAGTTTAATCAAATTATTTGTATAGTCAGGGAAATTATGCAAATGTTTGCCCAGGGCCTTGTATACCCTAGGGCTTAATTGTGGTAAAATCACACAATGAATACTATACAGCAATGAGAATAAATGTACTAAGACTAAATTTAATGACATGGATGAATCTCGTGAGTGAAATCAGACAGACACAGAAGAGTACATACTGTATGATTCCATGTATGTAAAGTTCCAAAGTAGGCAAAACTAATATATGATGTTGGCAGTCAGAGAAGTAGTTACCTTTGGAGGTAGGGAGGTGGTGACAGGGTAGTTATTAACTAAAAGAGAGTCTGAAACTCAGCAAATTATTGCAGGCAAAGTTAAAATTTAGTGCCTGTAAGTTCTTTGTTCCAATTCTTTTCTCCACCTGTGATGGTTAAGATTGTGTATCAACTTGGCTGGGCCATGATTCTCTGTGTTTTGGCAGTTGTATAATGTTGTAATCACTTCCCTGTTGAGACTCGATATGTGACCACCCCCATGATGGGATCTGCTATGAGTAGCCAATCAGGTGAAAGAGAGTTTCCTTGGGCATGTGGCCTGTACTAAAAATAAATGGATATTCTGGGAAGGCTTGAGGGCTTTTTGCTCATGCTGGATCCTGCAGCTGACTCCTGTTCATCTGACCTCTGGTTCTTGAGAATTGAGATAGCTGCTTACCTTCGGTCTTGCCTTCCGATCTTGGGATTCATTGATCTTCACAGCCTGTGAGCAAGAGCCCTGCTCTCTGACCTGCCGATCTTGGGTTCACCAGCCCCTGCAATTACATGAATAAGGAGAAGCCTCTATCCTGACCCACGGACATGGGACATTCCAGCCTCTACAACCATGTGAGCCATTTCCTTGATATAAATTTCTCTCTCTATATATATTTATACATTTTACTGATTTTCCTTCTCTAGAGAATGCAGCCTAAGACATCATCACCCTTAAGAACATGTAAGACAATTTCATTGTCATATCAGAAATAATCTAGACCATCACCTTGTATTATTTTGGCCCTACAGAAGACACATAAAGGTAACCCACAAACATATTTTTCAATGTTTTCAAGTTGTGTTAGACAAGATTGTATGCACTGGTCAATCCCTCCAGAAGCAGTACATACATTAAAAGAGACATTATTAAAAACATAAATAGCCAGGGAAATTATACAAGAAAAGAAATAAAAGATATCTAAATTAGAAAGGAGGAAGTAAAACCATCTCTATTAACAGAACATGATCCTGTATATAGAAATTCTCAAAGAATTCATAAGAAAGCTACTAGAGCTAATAAGTGATTTTAGCAAAGTTGTAGGGTACAAGATCAACACACAAAAATAAGTTGTTTCTATAGCCCCATTGAACAATCTCAAAAGGAAATTAAGAAAACAAATCCATTTACAGTGCCTTCTAGAAGAGTAAAATACCTACAAACAAATTTAACCAGGGAGGTTAAAGACTTGTACAATAAAAACTATAAAACATTGCTGAAAGAAACTAAAGACCTAAGTAAATTGAAAGACATCCCACAGATTCAATCACAGACTGAAAGACTTAATACTGTTATGATGTCAATACTACCCAAAGCAGTATGTAGATTCAACACAATTTTAATCAAAATTCCAATAGCCTTTTTGGCAGAAATTAAAAAACCAATATTCAAATTCATATGTAAATGTAAGAAGCCCCAAATAGCTAAAACAATCTTGCAAAAGAAGAACAAAGTAGGAGCATTCATATTTCCAAATTTAAAAAATGTACTGTAAAACTACAATAAGCAAACAGTGTGGTACTGGTATAAGAATAGATATATAGACTAAGTGAATAGAACTCAGAGTCCAGAAATAAACCCATAGGTTTATGGTTAATTGATTTTCAACAAAAGTGCCAAATCCATTCAATAAAGAAAGAAAAGTCTCTTTAATAAATGGTGCTGAGACAACTTGATCTCCACGTGCAAAAGAATGAAGTTGGACCAATACCCTACGCCATATATAAAAATTAACTCAAAATGGATCAATGATCTAAGTGGAAAAACTAAAACCATAAAGCTCTTAGAGGAAAATATGGGGATAAAGCTTTAGGACCTAGTTTTTGACAATGGGTTCTTAGATATGGCACCAAAAGCACAAGCAATAAAAGACAAAATAGACAAACTGGACTTAATCAAAATTTAAAATGTTTATGCATTAAGTCATTTTATCAGCAAAGTGAAAGAAATTTATGAAATCAGGGAAAATTTGGGGGAACCATATATCTGATAAAGGTTGAATATCCAGAATAGATAAAGAATTCCTATAACTCAACAACAAAAAGAAAAACAACCCAATTTAAAAGTGAGCGAAGCACTTGAATAGACACTTCTCCAAAGAAGATACACAAATGGCCAATAAGCACATGAAAAGATGCCCAATGTCATTAGTTGTTGTTATGTGCTTTCGAGTCCATGCTAACTTATAGCAACCCTATAGGACAGAGTAGAACTGCCCTATAGGTTTACTAGGCTGTGATCGCTATGCAGATTGCCAGGTCTTTCTCTTACCTAGTGGCTGGTGTGTTCGAACCGCAGACCTTTTTGTTAGCAGTTGAGCGCTTAGCCACAAAGAAATGCAAATCAAAAACCGCATACCATTTCACCTCCCACTAAGATTGGATGGGGAGCCCTGGTGGTGTAATGGTTAAGAGCTCGGCTGCTAACCAAAAGATCAGCAGTTCGAATCCACCAGCTGCTTCTTAGAAACACTATGGGACAATTCTTCTCTGTCCTATAGGCTTGCTATGAGTCAGAATCAACTTGATGGCAACGGGTTAATTTTTTTTTTAAGATTGGATGGGAGCACTGGTAGCTCAGTGGTTAAAGAGCTTGGCCGCTAACCAAAAAGTTAGCACTTTGAATCCACCAGCTGCTCCTTGGAAACCCTAAGGGGCAGTTCTACTCTGTATTACAGGGTAGGGGTAAGTCAGAATCAAAGATTAGATGTGACAGTCTGCTTCTGTAAAAATTTACAGACTTGGAAACCCTATAGGGCAGTTCTACTCTGTCTTATAGACTCGCTATGAGTCAGACTCAACTCCACAGCAACAGGTTTGGTTTGGTGTTTTTGGTAAGGTTGTTATTAAGGAGCCCTGGCGGCATAGTGGTTAAGAGCTTGGCTGCTAACTGACAGGTCAGTGGTTCAAACTCACCAGCCACTCTGAGGGAGAAAGATGTGGCAGTCTGCTTTTGTAGACTACAGCCTTGGAAACCCTATTGGGCAGTTCTACTCTGTCTTGTAAGGGAGCTATAAGTCGGAAGCTACTTGTTGACAAAAGTTAAAATTGTTATTGAAGGAGCTGTGGTGGCACGATGGTTAAGTGCTCCATTGCTAACCGAAAGTTTGGCAGTTCAAATCCACTTGTGGCTCCATGGGAGAAAAGACCTGGCAATCCGCTGCCATAAAGATTATGGTCTAGGAAACCCTATAGGGCGGTTCTACTCTGTCCAATAGGATAGCTATGACTTGAAACTGAATCAACAGCACACAACAACAAGATTGCTATTATCAGAAAAACACAAAATGAGAGGTGGAGAACTTGGAGCCCTCATCTGTTGCTGGTGGGAATGTAAAACAATGCACTCGTTGCGGAAAATATTTTGGCAGTTCCTCAGAAAGTTAAACACTGAATTACCATGTGACTCAGCAATTCCACTCCTAGGTAGATACCCCAAAAGGCTTGAAAGCAGGGACTCCAACAGATACTTGTACTCCAATATTTACTGCAGCATTATTCACAATTGACAAAGGGAGAAACAACCCAAGTGTCCATCAACAGATGAATAAACAAAATGTTTTATATACACACAATGGAGTAACTATTCTGTGATAAATAAAAATGAAGTCCTGATACATACTATAACATGGATGAACCTTGAAAACATTATACTGAGTGAACTACTTTAGACAAAAAGGACCAATGTTGTATGACCTCACTATAGGAAATATCTAGAATAAGCAAATGCATAGAGAGAAAAGTTTATTAGAGGCTACCAAGGGCTGGAGGGAGAGGGGGATGGGGAATTTCTGTTTAGAGTGAGGGAAAACATTTGGCAATTGATAATGATGAAGATTGCACAATGTGGTAAATGTAATTAATGTCACTGAATTGTACACTTACAATGGTTAAAATGGCAAATGTTTTGTTATGTACACTTAAGGACCATAATTTTCTTTTTTTAAATAGAGCTCCACTTTTAATAATCTTTCATTATGCTGAGATCACGTATTTGAATCTCCAGTGAACTGATCCTCTGATGATGCCTGTTATTGACAGTTTCCCGTTACAAAGTAGTGACCTTTCTCCCTTTTTTACACTTTCCTCCCCCTATGTTTTTCTCTCTTTATGACTAATATATTGAGAAGTAAAAAAACTAGCTGGGTGCAGCAGAAAATGGGGAAGGAAAGGATGAAACACTCTAATGTTGAAAGTATTTTAGTGGTTTAGTAACTCACTTGGCTCATTTTTCATCTCAGACTAATTGCAATATATAAACATGCTTAATGGTATAACATTATTTGGAATTTAATTATGTGTTTGTTTTTTGACTTAATTGCTATTAAGAACAAGAACATTTTAAACCTCTTGCAGTATTCATGGCTGCTGAAGTTTAGACTATAAGGATTCTGCAACAATAACCCCATTTTCTATTACTTATTAGTCAAGATGAAGTTGTCCTTTTGGGGGCTGAATAAGTTCCTGGTTGGCTGCAGACTCAGGGAAAATCTTTGGCAGAGTTTGAGCAAAACAAAATCCTAAGTACAAATATCTGGCTTGGAAAGCAATTGAAGACATTAGAGAGGCACAGAAACCTAAAAATCAATAGGATTTTAAGAGATAAAACTTTCCAGTTATTCAGTTCAGGCGAAGGTTCAGTCTCCTAGGAAT
>NW_004443961.1:23259617-23261427 GCF_000243295.1 Trichechus manatus latirostris | reverse complement strand
GACTCCAGACTTAAGACCAACACTCCCACTGAAGACAAATCTTAATAAAAACATTAAAGAGTGAAGAGAGTCAGTAACCACCAGGTGGAGATCAGAGGGCATTAGAGCTGAGCACTGCTTCTGCCCGGGAGATTTTACAGATTGACTGAGGGCAGCTGAAGGTGAAGATCTACTTTTAGTGGGCTCATTGAGTAGAGTGTACAGTACTGTACCTACCAAGACAAGACACCCTGATGAAACACCACCCCCCACCCCCACCAAGTTCTGGCATGGAGCGTTACACTTGGATGATGAGAGGTTTGATTATATTCCAATGTGTTACTTAGGTGTCCAGAAAAACTCAAGCCTGGCCCCTATATTACCAGCGCACTCAGGAGCCTGACAAAAGAAAAATATATCTACTGTGTTTGTTATTCTACATTTGCTCTCCAGATCTATTTTCTGCTTTTCTCTGCCCTGCTCTATGGTTTAGGACCACTGATCTCTAATTGACTGCAGCACCCAGGCTCTCTGTCCTCTGTCCTCCCATTGGTTTTGAACAAAGGGAAACTTGGTAAGGAGACCAGAAGACAGGAGAACAGAAAAATCAGGGTATTTCTGCCCATACCCTATTCCTGCTTTGGTGCTGTAATTTGACAGTGGCTGTATCCATTTACAACCAAAGCTCTTGACAGGTGGCCCTTTCCCTTGTCCCTTGAAACTTAGAGTGGGTGACTCAACATCCTGTGTTGGTTTCCTACACAACAATATATGTAAAATGTCCCTTAATTCATGTAAACTTTTGAGTGAAATTCTATAGCTACCAGAACCCTGACTACTATAACTTCTTTGGAAGAAAATAACACTATTCTAAACCTTGAATTTTTTCTACAACTAATTTTTGAATACAATGTACAGCAAAGAAAGACAATGAAACACATAAAAAAGAGGAGCCAGACCAGAAGGAACAACAGACAGCAGAAAGAGACAATTGGAAATACAGATAATAGAATTATAAAGCATAGACCCAAAACATCTGCTTTTACTACACATGGAGATAAAAGCCACAATTAAAATTCCAATAAGAAATTTCCAAGTATAAAAAATGACATTGAACACATGAAAAATACATAGATTAAAAATATAATAACAAATATTAAGAAATAAATGAAGAGTTTAATAGCATATTAAACACAAATGAAGGAGACCTGGTGGCGCCATGGTTAAGCACTCTGCTGCTTACCAGAAGGTCTGCAGTTCTATCCCACCAGCCGTTCAACAGGAGAAAAGATCTGGCGATCTGCTCCCATAAAGATTACAGTCTAGGAAACCTTTTGGGGCAGTTCTACTTTGTCTCATAGGGTCACTATGAGTTGGAATCAACTCAGTGGCACACAACAACAAAATAAAAATGAAGAACAAATTAGGAAACTAGATGATAATAAAAAAAAAAACTAGAATAAAGCACATCGAAAGAAAAGTTGGAAAATATAAGAAGGTAAGGCGGCATACAAGGATATAGGATTTAAGAAGCTCAATGAATCCCAAGTATGATATGTAAAAATAAAGCAATACCTAGACATATCATAGTGAAATTGTAGTCTACCAAAGCAAGTATATTTCTCTTTAAAAGGAGCCAGAGATAAAAGATAAATTGTTCTCAGGGGAGTGACAACCTGACAGTTGATTACTTAAGAGCAGCAACTGAAACCAAACGACCAGAAAGGTATCATCTTCAAGATTCTGAAAGAAAATGACATTCAACTCAGCATTTTCTACCAAATAGGGTCGAATAATGAAGAGAAAATAAAGACAAGTCCAATCACATAGA
>NW_004443961.1:23252530-23258945 GCF_000243295.1 Trichechus manatus latirostris | reverse complement strand
AATACCTAGCTATAAGTTCTTTATAATTTACATATATAAAATTGAAGTTTACAAAAAGCTTGCAAGTAAAATGATAACAAGGATTAACCAAACACATACCAAAAAAACCCAAAAAAGCTAATGTAACTATAGTGACATCAAACAAAATAGATTTTAAGGCACAGGAAATTAATAAAGATAGTCAATTCATGAGGGAAAAATGTTAAATTCACCATAAATATATATTAACAAACACTAAGTATTATAATAAAGCTAAATTAATTATGACAATATTGTATGATGGCAGAGCTAGATGGATAAATAAATTGTCAGACTAAAGGGTCAATAAAAAGACCCACATATACATAAACACTTGACTATAACAAAGAAAACTCTTTCCCATACATTATGTTGAGACAATCAAGTATGTATATGAACAAAAATGAATTGATAGTCAATATTGCAAACACACAAAAATCAATTCCAAATCTATCACAGATCAAAATGTAAAAGGCAATGATGATGATAAAATAGAGTTTTGAAAAGATAACATAGGAAAATAACTTCACAACCTTTAAGGTATGAAAAATCTTAAACAGATTCCCAAAGCACTAGCCATTAAAGAAAAAGACTAAAAATTTGCACTACAATAAAATAAAGAATTTCTCTTTGTAGAAAGACATCACTAAGAATGAAAAAGCAAGTCGATGTGGAAAAAGATATTTGCAAGATTTAAAATCAGTGGTACTGTGTTAAAAACATACAAAGAATATCTACAAATAAATAAGAAAAAGACAATAGAAAAAAAGCCAAGAGAAAAAAAAATTGAATAGGCATGTCACAAAAATCCCTCAAAATAATATAAAATAAAAAACAGAAAGATATTCACTCTCTTCATGATCGTGGAGATGCAAATTCAAACCACAATATAGTACCACTACACCCTCACCAGATTTGAAAGAATTTAGAAGTCTGACAATTCCTGCTAGCCAAAATGTAGCTCAATAGGAATTTTGGTACACTGTTGATAGGTATGTAAACTGTACAACTCCGGTAAACTGTTGGCATTATCTACTAAACTGAACATATATGCAGACACTTGACCTAGAATTCCATACCTAGAATTATATCCCGCAGCATGGGTCACCCAAGCGTGAACCCCAGATCAGCAGCATCAGCATTACCTGAGAACATGTTAGAATGTAAATCCCCACCTCAGACCTACTGGAACAGAAACTCTAGGGTTGGGTTTCAGAATCTGAGCTTTAACAAGTTCATCTGATGATTATTGTGCTTGCTAAAATTTGAGAAACACTGTTCCTTAGAACAAACAAGATCATGTGCATCAGTATACATAAACAACTATGTTCCTAATAACACAGTTCGCAATAGCAAAAAAAAAAAACCTGGAAGCAATCAAAATCAAAAATATGGTCAACAGCAGTAGCATAAAAAATCATTTATTGGTTTTTCACTGAATAGATTATTACACAGAAATAAAAATTAGTAAACTACAACCATATGCAACACAGATGAATCTTCAAAATATAATAAATTATGTTGAGAAAATTGAGGATGCATTTGAACAGGAATGCAGAAAGAAAAAGTAAAACAGACACAACAGAAATACAATGTATGATCCCAATTCCTTAAAATTCAAAAACAGGCAAAACTAGTCTAAATTGATTAGGGATGTGTGGCAAGCAGACTCTTAAAGTAACTCTCATTATCCTCACCTCCTAATGTTCATGCTTCTGTGTGATTTCCTCCTCTTGAATGTGGGTGGGACCTGTGACTTGCTTTTAACCGATCAGATACGGCAAAAATGATGGTATGTACATGATTATGTATACATGATTATGTCACAAAAGATTGTAGCACCTGTTTTACTAGAGTCTCTCCTCTCCTGGCTTTGATGAAATAGGTGACCATGTTTTGGGGGAGGGGTCAACATTGCAAACAACAGTGGGTGGCCTCCTGCCAACAGCCTGCAAGAATATTCTTACAATGGCAAGAAAATGAATTCTGCCAACATCTTGAGTGAGCTTGGAAGTGGATCCTTCCTGAGCTGAGTATTCAGATGAGACCCCAGCCCCAGATAACATCCTCATTACAGCTTTGCAGAGGACATAGCTAAGCTATGCCTGGACCTTTGACATATGTGTTGTTCACACCATGTGATCTGTGGTTATTTGTCACAAAGCAATAGAAAATTAATAGAGGATGTGTCTTAGTTTAGGATCCCTAGAATCGGAGCCTGTGACGGGGATTCTTGTCCAAATGATTTACTTATTGGGGGAGTGCTGTCAGGAAAAGGAGACTATAGGAAGCAGGATAGAGGCAGGAAAAGGAGCCTGCAAGAATGAGGTCTCAGCTAGATATCCCAAGGTGGAGCACTGGAGCATCATACAGTTAGTCCCACCTTGACATTCACCAGGCTTTTGTACCAGAATGTTGGTTATTCGGTGCTGAAGCTGCAGAGAGAGAAAAAGCATAGATGACTGGGTCGTGATTCCTTTTGACCAAGATCAATTCTCCGGACAAGTGGGCAGCTGTGAGTTTTTCTCATCTAAAACTCACGACATCTGGTAAAGGAGATACGCGAGGCAGAGTGGAAGACCACCAGCATCCACAACAGACTGCATAGTAAGGAGGTAAAATGTACAGGGAAGCTAGGAAGTGAAGAGCATAAATGTCAGCATAATTGGGATGGATAATGCAGAAATTTTCTGGGATTCTGGAAATGATCTATTTCTTAACCTAGGCGGCAGTGACATTATTCTGTGCACTTTCATATGTGTCCATTATATTCATAATAAAGTGCATTTTAAATATTCTTACTGGACAGAAATGGAATCTCTATGCTAAGGAAATTTGGGGAGTATCTGAGGATTATTTACACTACATTGTGGTACATCTGATACGTTTTTCTGTTCTACTATCTTCTTCTGTATACCCTGATTCTTGCCAAGTCAAGAATTCAGAAAACCTTGTCACAGCAATAACTGGGGAACCAAACAAAGTGGAAGCCACATCCCTGAGGATTGCAATGGAGAGAAGGGGGCAGGAGGGAGAGAAAATGCACAAAGTGTAAGTATACTAACTAGAAAACAAAGATAATTCACAACCATGTAAAGTATGGACAAGTACAGAAGGAATGAAATTGTTGGAAGTCATCAAAAAGGTTTTCTGGAGGGGGTGATACTTTGCATTCTGATTATCCTAATTCTATAATAATAAAAAAGGGAAGAAAGAGAGAAATAAAGAATAGACAAAATAAAACTCAAACTTTCAGCAGGAAGATTTTCAGCAAATAAAATTTAAATCACAAATCCCAGTCTTCATACTAAAAATGAAAAATATCAGACAGGATCCAGAGTAAGCTGCCGCTTGGGTCACTTTTTGTTGAAATTCTTAGTAGTTTCCAGGAATTTCTCACAGTTTCTCAAACAGCATGATGGAACCCCATGAGAGAGATTCTAATGTGATGACCAGCTATAATCTACACACTCCCTAGAAAATTCCAAGCAGTTACCATCAATTACAGGCAGATAATTATCTCTCAGTGACTTTCATAAACCACCTTTTTTCTCTAAACACAGAGAAAAAATTAAAAAGGTGAAAGATAATGAACATCTAAGGAAATGAATACATAAATAAATATATCAGAAAGCTTCAATATGTGCAGGAAATAATTAAGGAGTTTAGACTTCCTTATAATTTTTTCAACTGGATCATGAAATCAAGATGGGTAGTAAAATACGTAGGGACAGAACAGTGTTTTAGATGAAAAAAAAATCTATTCAATGTTGGAAGCAGTGAATTCTCATAGAAAGAGTCTAAAACTTGGAGGCAGAGGGCATAGTCTGTACACTTGATGGCTGAGCCAATGTACACAAGACAATTTTTCAGGCCTCAGTTTTCTCATCTATAAATTAGGAGTGCTACCGGATGAATGAATGATGAATCTCTTTCCTGAGGCCATTATCTATCAAATAAATTTGTGTGCATGAAAGCATTTTGCAAATTAATATATAAAAAAGAAAGACATTTTTGTAGAACTCCCCAATTCACTTTTATGTTTTTTGTTCTTAGGTGTCATTGAGTCGGTTCCAACTCACAGCAACCCTATGTACAGCAGAACGAAACACTGTGCAGTCTTGTGCCATCCTCACAATCATTGCTGTGTTAGAGCCCATTGTTGCAGCCACTGTCAATCCATATTGTTGAGAGTCTTCCTCTTTTTCGTTGACCCTCTACTTTACCAAGTATGATGTCCTTCTCCACGGACTGATCCCTCCTGATTCTTCTCTCAGTCCTTCCTTATAAGGAGCATTCTGGCTGTTCATCTTCCAAGACATATTTGTTTGTTCTTCTGGCAGTCCATAGTATACTCAATATTCTTCGTCAACACCATAATTCAAAGGCATCAATTCTTCTTCGGTCTCCTTGTCCATTGTCCAGCTTTTGCACGCACATTAGGCAATTGAAAATACCTTGGATTGGGTCAGGTGCACCTTAGTCTTCAAAGTGACTTCTATGCTTTTCAACATACCGTGGTTAAGTGTTTGGCTGCTAACCAAAAGTTTGGCAGTTCGAATCCACCAGCCACTCCTTGGAAACCCCAGAGTAGAACTGCTCTGTCCTATAGGGTCGCTATGAGTCAGAATAGACCATACAGCAATGGGTATTTTTTGGGGGGTTTACAGCAGATTTGCCCAGTGCAATATGTCATTTGATTTCTTGACTGCCGCTTCCATGGTCATTGATCTTGGAGCCAAGTAAAATGAAATCCTTGACTTCAGTCTTTCCTCCATTTATCATGATGTTGCTCATTGGTCCATTTGTGAGGATTTTTGTTTCCTTTATGTTGAGGTGTAATCCATACTGAAGGCTGTAGTCTTTGATCTTCATCAGTAAGTGCTTTAAGTCCTCTTCACTTTGAGCAAGAAGGTTGTGTCGTCTGTATTCGCAGGTTGTTAATGAGCCTTCCTCCAATCTTGACACCCCATTCTTTTACTTCATCATTTTTTCCATTCCTTTAGCTACTCTGCATTCAAGAGCAAGTTTCAGAGTCTTTTAAGTTATTGACTTTAAAAAAAAAGAGGTATATACTTTTTCTAGATGTATAAATCATATTTCAGAGCATTTTAAATAAGGATTACCAGAGGTAAAAAAAATGTGTGAAGATAAACCAAAAATGAACAGTTCATACTTGGTACCACTTTTCCCCCAATATACTAAAAGCATGGGAAAAATGTTCCTACCTGGAAATGTTTTGTGAAATTATTCCAAGTCACAGCCCAGGACACAATGTTAGAGGAAAAGATAACTCTCCCAGGTAAAAACCTTTTCCTTCTCCACTAAGTGGATCATGAATCAGTTTTAGTCTACGGTATTCTACTCCATTGATTCCAGAACATCCAGTTGCTTCCTGAATCTGCCAACCCATCAAGCACAGCGAACAATTCTTAAAGCCAATTCAAGTGCCAAAAAGCAGTGGACTAGAACTTTTCCCCAAAATCTGGAGCTCAATGATGTGTGGACTTAATTCTTCTTAAGAAAAATAACTCAAACTCTATAGTATTTTTGCAGTGTTCAGTTAACATATATATCTGAGCTATTCCTTACTTTTGTTTTATTTCTAAGTCTATATATATATATATATATATATATATATATACACACACATATAGTTGGGATTCTGATGCTAGTATTTGTTTCTTAGCTTTCTAAATATCCTTCAATTATATATTTGCAAAAAAATTCTTGTGTTATTTGAACAAGATATTAAGAAATAGAATAGAATAGAAAGGTGATAGTGGCAAGGATTTAATTAGGAAAAAAAAAAGCCAAACTTGACGTAGAGTTGGTCATTAATCCAATACTTTGGCTGCTAACCAAAAGGTCATAGATTTGAGTCCACACAGAGGCTCTTTGGAAGAAAGGCCTGGGGATCTACATCTGAAAAACCAGCCATTGAAAAGCCTATGGAGCACAGTTCTACTCTGATACACATGGGGTCACCATGAGTCAGAATCATTAGACTAGTAACATGCATATAATGAGTGATCAATATATATTCATTGAAGGAGTGGATTTAATAGACTTCAAATAATAAAGGAATATAGATGTGGTATAAATCTAACAGAATATTGTACTAAAGAGAGGAATGATTTTAGGTAGCTGAATGGGATGTGAATCCCTAAGAGACATTAGAACTTACTCTCTGGCTAGTTAAGGAATAAATAAATATTAGGGGAGCCACATGAGGTAGCCAACTTTTTATCTGGCTGACACATAGTGATTACTGTTATCTACTGTCATCACTATTTCCTTTTAAAATGGATGTTTGAACATCAAAATGAGATGAGACATTTCAAATTTTTATAAACATTGATTAAATTTAGCTTTATGGAGAACACACCATGTTGTT
>NW_004443961.1:23250015-23251148 GCF_000243295.1 Trichechus manatus latirostris | reverse complement strand
GTCTTCCTTATTCATTGTCCAGCTTTCATATGCATAGGAGGCAATTGAAAACACCATGGCTTGGGTCAGGCGCACCTTAGTCCCCAAGGTGACATCTTTGCTTTTTATACTTTAAAGAGATCTCTTACAGCCAACTTGACCAACTCAATGTGTTGTTTGATTTCTTGACTGCTGCTTCCATGGGTGTTTATTATGTGCTTAGCAAGGTACAAAGTGCTTTGCTTTCATTATCAAATGTAATCCTCGCAATAATCTTGTAAGGCAAGTAAGTACAGGTCTTATCTCTCTTTTATACACAAGGAAACTGAAGATCAGAGGGGTTAAGTTATTTGTCCAAATCACTCCATATGTCTGTTTTTATTTTGTTTTCCTGTCTTTAGTTCTTTCATGTATTCAATAAATATTTATTAATTGCTTTGTATAAGCAGGGCATAAAGCCTTGCAGTTACAGCAGTACTATAGGTATTTCTCACAGTTTTTTCCAAAGAATTTCCTAAACTAGAGAATTTGTTCCTCTGCAGACTCCCAATCTATTAACTGGAAATGAAGTGTAGGGGTATTTGAAAATTTCTGAGGAAATAGCAGTCTATCTCTGTCTCAAATTTTGCTCCCAAATCAAACTGCTTACCAATAAATCCATATTGCAGGAGTAAATTTTGAGGGATTCAGAAAATATCCACCAAACAGAAAAAAAAAATCCTCCTGGCCTTGACATTGAAAAGCCATGAATATTACAAAGCAATGAAAGAACATTTGTGCAGCATTTTCGCTGAATTCAGTTTATTAAATCTGGCCCCTATCTTCTTTCATATGATTTTCAATTTAAAAAGTTCAAAATATTTTTACATAATTGAATTTTAAGGAAACACATTTGCCATCTAAATTTCTCAAATATTTACTTAAGCCAACATAAATCATCAATATATTATAGTTCATCCAGGAATGTATCTTTCCTCTATATATTTGTTTTGTGAAATAAGACATTTGAAAACATACTTGATGAAATGGTAAAGACTAAGAATAATTTGGTGTTTGCAAATATACCCAGTAAATAATACGAGAAAAAAACTTCTTATGTCTGAAAGCAATAACTGTATGAATTTATGTCTTTGTTGATCACTAGCAACTGTCAC
>NW_004443961.1:23235422-23246025 GCF_000243295.1 Trichechus manatus latirostris | reverse complement strand
CAAATTACAAAATGGAAGCATTTGGATTTGCTTAACTTTGTTGTATTTTGCCTGCTTGTTTGTTTGTTTTATGTTTTATGGAACTGGTTGAGTGACAGCTATATCCCAGCGGAGAATTTAAGCTTGCCCTTGTCTTTTAAGAGTGATACTATTTCCTCTTTAAAATATTATATAGTATCCTTTCTGTCGCTTCCAGATTTCCCCTCTTGGTGAGTGTGCAGGTTTAATGGGGAGACAGTACTTTCCTTCTGATAGCCAGAATCCTGATGCTCTTTTCATTTCATTTCCTAAGTGAAGCATGCAAGCTTGTTGTTCAACTAATTACACATCCTGGGATTACTGAAATACCTGAAACATGAATTTTTATTGAGGAATGTTTCAAAGGAGACCATTTGATTTTGTGGAAAAAAATTCAATGAGGAAAAATTTTGTCTCTTATAAATACTATTCTGCATGTACTTCTAACAGAAAGTAAATAATTGGATGAACTTTCAGTTTTCATGTGAGTTTCCTTTTTTTTCATTCATTTGTGATGTTCAAATACGCATTAAAATTTAAGGTAAATACCCTATGTGTTTCAACATCGTAGTATATAGCCTTATATCTTCAACTTGTAATAGGTGCCACCATATTGCTTGTCTTATTCTCATCTTCAAAGTAAGAGGGTAATATGGGATTGTTCTTCTAAAGCGTATATTATCATTAATTGGACGTATCATCTGAGTCCAGTTGGTCAAATTCCTTAACCTTTCTATGTCTCCATTTCCTCCTTTGTAAAACGAAGCCATTAAGACTGTGATCTCAAAAGTAGCTTTGAGTTCAAGAATTCTTTTAGTGGGCTCCAAAAGTATTGTTAATGATAGCTGTTTAAATGTTTATCTCATTTATTTATTGTTTAATTCATATATTTGTTTTTTAAGTAACAAATCAAGGACATCTTATTTTACCTCTGGAGACAAAGTATAAGCCCATAGTCATCTAATATTTGCAACAGTGCAGAACATTCTCACAGGGATGTCAGACTTAAATAAACCTAACTTCTATTGACTTGTTATTGTAAAGGCAAAAGATACTTTTATGCCACTACCCACTACCATTGCCAATGTATGTCATTTAGTAATGTTAATATCTTTTATCTTACTTTGCAACTGGTCAAAATTTTTCCGTTGTTTATATTTATCAAGTGCCTATTTGTGCTGGGCAGTATGCTTAGATACACATGTAAAATTTAATACTCACAATAATCTTCTAAGGAAGGTAACACAACCTATGACCTTCAGATGAGGAAATTAAGTAATAATGCTATGAATTGGTGGATTTGGGTTTCGAATTCAGGTCCCTCTTTTAACTAAACTCCATTGTCTCTGATGTGTACATGCCATTTAGAATATATCTATGTGATTGTGTTCTCTGATTCGTATTGAAAACATCTTAATCGATCCACCAATTATTCTACATCAAGCAGCCCGCAGTTCTCCAACATAGCGTGGAAGGCAGAAGGCAAATGAGTAAATTTCCCAGAGAAGAATTTATTCTGCACTGCCAGAGTATAAAATGGCTCAAAGTTTTGCAATCAGTTAGAAAGATGAAACATTTTTCTCCAACCCATACCTGTAATCCTGAACTCAAGACCCAACTTGGATATGGAATAGACATCTCACTTATAACATGGGTAAAATCAAACTTCTCTGCTCATGCCTCCTGTTTTACCTGCAGCCTTTCTCATCTCTGTTAAGGGCAGTTCCATTCTTGCAGTTGCCCAGGCCACAGTGTTTGGAGTGATCCTTGCCTTCTTGCTGGTACTCTCTCTCTTTCTCTCCTTTCTTCCTCCCTTCCTTCTCCCACATCTAATCCATCACCAGTTACTGTTCTCTCTATTATCAAAATACACAGAGAATCTGACCTTTTCTCACTGATTCATTAATTGCCCATCTGGTCCCAGCAGCCATCAACTCTTGGCTGGATTACTGAAAAAGCTTTTTAAGAAGTCTCCCTGTTTCTACTCATGAACCCTACCATCTATTCTCTACTTGGCAGCCAATTACACTTTTCAAATATAAGTTGGATAGTATCACTCCCATGTCCAATACCCCCAGTGACTCAGAGAGAATGCCAGAAACTCATGATCACCTACATGATTCAACACCATTACTTCTGAGCTCTATGACCTTAGCCCTCCCCTAATACAATCCAGCCATGCTGACCTCTTTGCTGGTCTTAAAAAGCCTCCCATCTCAGGGCCTTTGTACTGTCTTTTTTCTCTGCTGGAAACACTCCCCTCTCCCCAGATATCTGCACAGCTTGCTCCGTCACTTCCTTCAAATTTCTATTTAAACATCATTCTTTCCATAAAGTCTTTCAAGACCACCTATTTTAAACTTTAGTCTTATTCCTTACCTTCTAAAAATAAGATTGTAGAAGTTATATTATTGACTTGCCACCCTGGTTGGCATTAAATGTACCCTACAGGCTAAGGGTCATTTAACAAGGATTTTAGGTCGCTTAGAGGAAGCCTTTGTGCACATCGCTATACCTCTTATGAAGCAGTGCAGACAGCTATATTGCAACCAGATATGTGACTGGTTGCAGAAGGGAGACTTCTTTGCTGTCAGCTCTCAAGGTTAAATTATGAGAAGGCTTTCTCCTTTGTACATTCTCAAGGAGGTGAAATTGGAAGAGTCAACCTGAATAATTCCCATGAAAATAAAACCATTTGGGGCTTGTCATTACTTACGGTCAAAATCCATCATTATTTTAAACAATTGGATGTGCTTACTTCTTCAATTTTACCACAGAAACTCAGGAGGCATGTAACTATATATTCATTCTCAGCAAAACTCTCTGTTGCCAACATGAGGTATAAAAACTGAAAGGTCAGAAAAAGAATGTGTGTTCTCTTGGCATGTTTCACTTTTGAGGTGACTTCCTAAGATTACAGCATACTTAGCCCCAGTCACACAGAGCCTTCTTCACAGTAGTGCATGGCACAGTTTTAGATGTATTGAAATGGTTTCCCATGAGTTTTCCTTATGAGATCTGAAAGAAACCCAACCCTTGAATGAAATGAAATACCCTTAGGCAGAAAATCAACATTGTCATCAGGGGTGGCTTTAAGGGCAGGCAGTTCAGGAACTAAACTAAAAGATACACACAGTCCAACTGGAAATAAAGATATATAGTTTTATTGGTAGCTGTTTCTAGGAAAATACCTCTTCAAGGTCCAAGATCTCCTAGAAAATGCTACATCAAGGGTGCTTTTCCCCTTTGGTCACAAGAGTCTTATAAACCACATTCACTGGAACCTATTGAGGCTCTATATTGTTAAAATAAAATGTATTTAATTATATTAGAATGAAATCATTTGAATTTAGGCACAGTGTTATGTTTAATTCATATGAGTTTGATATTTTGGATGATATAATTTAAAAGTACCCATCAATTACATATGTGCACATGTGGCTCATCTCCAGAATGCCTATCTGCTCCCAATAAGAGCAATTATTATGTTCAGTTAGCCCCAGACAGCAAATAGTCCTCTGACTGACCCACTGCCTGGATCAACTTAACACAGCATGACACACATTTCTTTCCTAGCTATTGCTGTTGCACCTGCAGGAATGTGCTAATAGAATAGCTGTTTCTCCTCTGCTCAAACACACTTTTGTTCAAGATCAGTATGTACTCCACCCTGTGTGAAGTCGTGAGAAGCTGTACCCTTCTTCCCCTCTGATTATATGAAGACAGGAAATGGGGATAGCTTACTTTTTGTTTTGCTCTTATAGTGTGAGTCTATGTTCTTTCTCTCTCTGATTAGAGGAAAAGACCTGTTCTTACTTCCATCTTCAGACTTAGGAAATTCTTCTTCAACCAGACCAAAATAGTGATGCCATAACAGAAGTATGTACAAGGTACATTTGTGGCAGAAGGAAGGCAGGGAACCTCTCCGCCTGAGAGAGTCAGAGTATAACTTATGGAGTGGGTGTCTCTTGAATTTGCTCTTGAAGAGTAAGTAGATGTTTTTCCGTGAGAGCAAAGCAGCAAGAGTACCTCAGGCAAAGGAAACAGCAAGTGCAAAGGCATGAAAGAAATGGCACTGTTTATTTGGAGAACTACAAAAAACACATTATTATTCAAGTCTAAGGTGTAAGCCTAAGATTCTACTTTGATGACTAATGTGTGTCTGACTCAGTATGTGTGCCAAATTTGGATAATGCGAAAGGAAGACAGAAGAATTGATGCATTTGACCTGTGGTTTTGGCAAAGAATACTGAATATACCGTGGACTGCCGAAAGTACAAACAAATAAATCTTAGAAGAAATACAACCAGAATGTTCCTTAGAAGCAAGGATGGTGAGACTTCAACTTGCTTACTTTGGACACGTCACCAGGAAAGATCAATCACTAGGAATGGACATCATGTTAGGGAAACAAGGGCAACTGCCAGTAAGATAGACTGAAACAATAGCTGCAACAATGGACTCAAACATACCAACATTCATGAAGATGGTGCAGGACCAGGCAACATTTCATGCTGTTATATCCATAAGGTTGCCATGAGTCGAAGCCAACTCAACAGCAACTAGCAACAACAACAAAGTGTAAGAAGTGAAGGGTAAATCTAGGAGATAGGGACTCCAAACATGAGCTGTATGCAATGCAAATACAACTGAATTTTATTCTCTAAAGGTAATGACATTCAATGAAGAGGCAGGGGCACATGATCATATTAGTAGACTGATCGCCTAACAGCAAGGATTGTGTCAAATAGAGGATTCAAGAAGCAGCTTCTCGGATCCCAAGGCCCAGTGTATAGATTTCCAGCTACACTCAACTCTGTTGAAGTCACATAGGAACAGCTCTTGTCCTTGCCTTTCCATCTACTTTAGGGAGAAATGTACAATGATCATATAACACTCATAAGATCAGAAATAGTTTAGACTTACATATACATGTCCTTTGGTCTCACTTCAGCAGCTAGAGAAAAAAGCAATTTACAAGAAATGCCAGCAAGCATATTTTTTGAGTGGAGAGGGGTGACATTTGTGCACAAGAAAATGCCAGGGTAAATAAATTAGCACCATCTCCCCCTCTCAGCAAAAAAGCCCAGTGTATGTGCACTCAAAAGGGATGGAGAGTCATGGCCTTTAATTTTACACTAGGTACCATTCTCTCAGTTAATAACAAAAATAATATCACATAGTTTCTTATATCTTTATAAATTATAAATTATTTTCGAATTTAATATCTCATATAATCAACATAATAATCCTGCAGGGACCTAGAGAGGTAGACAGGACAAGCACTTAACATATATCAATCAAAACGAAAGTCACGTACCTATCAAGTAGCAAAACGTAAGTAGTAGTTCTAGAATCCAAGTCTTTTAACTTTTGAGTTGTTGCTTTTTCTACAACTCAACACTACATATGTAGAAAATTACAGACTTGTGCAAATCCTTTGCCATAACAACTAAGGATTCCAGAAATCCAAGCAAACTAGTTTTCAACTGAGTGCTGCAAGCTCATGGTAAGCTCTTCACTCTGTTCCTGCTCTCAGCATCTGAGGAAGGTCAGGCGAGGAAGGACATCTCAAAGGCAAATCCGCCTGACATTCCCAATGGCCTCGGTAGCACTTTTTTCTCTAATCTTCCCCTTTCTGCCCTATCATCTCTGCCCATGGAATCACCACTCTGTAAACCACATAAATAATTATACACTTCAGAATACCAGCAGAGTAATAATAACAACCTTGGACTTCTGTAGTATTTTCTTCCCAGAAACTAAAAGTAATTTTGTAATTGCTTAAGGGGGATTGGTAGGGAGTTTCTGTAGTGAGCCCGTCTTTCCCTCTATGCTAAATTGTTTGACTTCATGGTATTTTCCCTTTCTGACCCCTTACCTCTACCAAAAGGTGGAAGATGAAATGCAAAAAAAGAAGATGGCATACCAACATCACATAATTAAAATCCTCACAGCTTTCTTCTATCGTACATGGTTTAGAGGAAGGAATGACTAAAGAGCTGTATACTGATTCAAAAATTGAGTAAAAGCAAAGCATTGGCCCTCTGAGTTTGCCTTTGGGTGGTAAGCATTGCTCTTCTGTCTGCCACTAACACCATTGTGTAGTATAAAAGAGCCACAATAGCTAGCATTTGAATTACACAGTAGTCAAGCTAGATAATTAAATTTCCCTTCCAGAAAGAATATGTCCCTGCTGAGGAAACCTTATTGCATGCTGCTGTTCATGGTGACCATTATTAAATTTGTAGGACATGTCCCTGTATTATAACGATTCATTTGAAAGTTATCATTACACAACCTAATACGGTTAGAAAAGGGAGCAAAAATTCCAGCATAGTTTGAGAAAGCATCTGAAGTTTCCCAAGGATTTACTCAATGAAGTGCACTCTTTCTCTATATTAACAGCAAAAAGAGTTCTTGCCTGTCTTGGTGGACAGTAAATGGAGAACCTCCTGTGGTTTTTCAAAGATGTTTCTTTTCAACTGTTCTTTGGGATACTTCAGTAAACTGAACTGGCTTGGTATACAAGGAAGGTGTGTATGAAAATCAGTCTCATTTATTTTTAAGAAAATTAAAGTCTTATAGTGACTTCAATTTTGTGCCCCTATTATTAGGAATGTTTTCCTCAAACATTAAGTTGGCACACTGACCTGCTGTGTCTTTTAATGAAATTTAAGAATGCACTGCATAAGACACAAATACAATTTTACTTGATTCACAATAATCTCTTAATAATTTTGGTTGCTGTGAATATCCTTCCTATTTTCTTTCAAGAGACCAGAAAGGAGAGACAGATGTTACTATTATACTATGTGACGTTAGGAACGTATGTGTCTCTCAGTTCTGTTTGGCTAAAGGGCATTGATTATATCTAACTACTTTTTTAACCACCCTCCATAGCACCTAGTTCAGAGTTAGTGTTCAAAAATAAATTGCAAGTAGGGAAGAATCTATCAACCACCAAGTACAAGGACATCATGCTTGGTAAAGTAGAGGGTCAGCGAAAAAGAGGAAGATTCTCAACGAGATGGATTGACACAGTGGCTGCAGCAATGGGCTCAAGCATAATGATGATTGTGAGGATGGTACAGGACTGAGCAGTGTTTCATTCTGATGTACATGGGGTCACTATGTAGTCGGAACTGACTCGACAGCACCTAACAACAATAACAACAAGTACAATATACAATATCTTCTACCATGCATGATGTGATACACTACAGAGAATAAAAAAGTATAAGCTAAGTGTGTTTTGCCTTTAATAATCCTATAATCTGGCTGGAAAGGTAAATACATAAAAATATTAACATTTTCCAAATGTTCAGTATTTTAATTGTATCATAAGTCTTAATTCTACACCATAACCATACTTGTGATATTGGCTTACGTCAGTACATCCTTGTTTTAAAATTAACGATAATATTGCATTGATACTGTCTGCTGTGTGTTTTGAAAAAACATATCATCGGTATCTGAAATGTCTTTTTTATAAATATCTTAGAAATCTAGGAGCCTTCTGGGTTGCAGAGGTGAGTTAAAGACTTCATTTAAGGGAGAAGTTTATTTTGAGGAAAGAGGTATATTCAAGGACAGTCAGGGGTTTGTAGCCAAAACTTTGTAACTACCTTCAGCGGGGTCACAAAGGTCTTTACCTTCTCTTTTGAGTTTATCACATCAAAATTTATTTCTCATTCATCCTTTCTGTATTCCTTTACAGGCAGTCCCTGGGTTACAAACATCCAGCGTACAGACAAGACAGCTCCTACTTGCCCTTTAATGTTATGTAAATTTGCCCTCACTTGAAACAGGGCTTTGAACCGGTTCAGTCTGGTTCAAATCCCTGCTGAGAATTTGTATTTCCACCCCAGATATGATGAATCGTAATCTACATTTTAACAAGATCCCAGAATGTAGATTCTGATTCAGTATACCTGGGGTACAAATGCAAATTCTCAGCAGGAGTTCTAACCAAAATGAACCAGTTTGAAGTCCGGCTTTGAAATGACTGAATCAACCCCTACTCGCAACAAATTCTTCATACAATCACATTAACTTGCTGCACTGCAGCTTTTAAATCATTGAAAATGCTTGGAGCCTTTTCTTGCACTAAAGTAAGGCTAAATAAGAACTGTATGCACTTGTTATGACTTATCGACAAATTCTTAAAGACACAGTTAGGAACGGATCTTGTTTGTAACCCAGGGGCTGTCTGTATTTCCTTCTAAGAAGTGCATGTTTTTTCCATTATTGACAATGACTTGAATAGATGTGGAATAATTGGAAGCTAGAAAAGATATTGCTTGATTAAGACAGGACCTCAATAATATTTGTGTTCCCAAGTATTTTTATTGCTCTGTATTCAAATATCATTTATTGCTGGAAGAGAAGGCATCATATGCTCAAAATGCTAATATATTTTACTGTCCAAAATTGGGAAAGGCATTTCTGATAGTGTATTTTCAACCACTGAGAAAGCTTTAGTTGGCCACTTCAAACACCTGTTTTCTGGCTTTAGCATTTTAATTTTTTACTCCAACCAGAAATGCATCATATCATTCCCTTCTTAAAAACTTCACCTAGCTGACTGTCACATAGGACAGAGTTCAAGCATCATTTCTTTGCAAAGTAAGGCCTTTCACAAATGAACTCTTATCTACCTTTCCAGTCTCATGTTGGGTGAAGGTAGATGGCAATTTTCTAGGTTGATTTTAGGACAGCAGACAAAGAGGGTAACTCCTATTTTGACTGAGAATAGAATCCCAACATTTTGGAAAAGTTCATTTAAAAAAAAAGGCTTATACTTGTACTTAATTCAAAAGAGGGCATTTTAACAACACGATAATAAGCAAGGAAGCTTAGATGTTATCAAGGAATCAAGAGCAGAGAATTGAGCAAATTCTGCTGCTGATTGCTTTGTATTAGAATACAACATATATCAAGCGAGTAGAAATTCCAGACAGCTCATTATTAAGCCGAAAGATGAATAAAAGCAGACTGCATTTTATCTAAGTTATCCAGCTGATCAATCAATTTAAATGAGACTTTCTATTATAGGGATATCAGGCAAACTGGCACTCCAATCGCTGATTGATAGAGGATAGTAGGATTAATTTTGGGTCATAAGAAAAGAATGAAACAACCATTCAATTTTTTTATTTATAAATCTCTTAAAGAGATGATAGGTTCTTAGACAGATAAATAAGCAAGGATATCTAGGGCATTCTTTTCAAAAACTCCAGACTACTTTTTGTGTTACTCAGATGACAAAGAGCTATCATATATTTCTCTGTAAGAGAATATAATTTAGATTCCAATGACCCAACCCCAATCTGAACAACAACAACAAAGTTTGAGTATTACCATCTAAGACTCTCTGCCTTCTCCTATCTTGCTTGATACTCACAAACCATTTCTTGGTCTTTGAGCTGCTCATGGTTTTGGCTAGCTTTGGGCTTCGTTTTAAGTTCTCTTGCCTCTTTGGCTAGCTTGAAGGTCCCAGGGATGTTATGTTGCTCTTAAATGGGCAGTCTGAAATGTGCAGCAAGTGACAGATTATGGTCAGGAGCCAGCTGTTCACATATTTGATCAACCAGCGGGAAATCTTTCAGCAGCTCTTAAGTAACAAATATAGGGATACTGTCGGTGTTTGGTGACACTGTTTTTAATCTTCACATTTCTCACTGACAGGAGGTAATGGTTATCCATGGGAGACCTGTCACATGACAGCAGCTTCTTTACCACCAGGAGAGTCACAATATGGCCTCCCAAAACTACCTCAACAGGCATAGCATTTTGGACTACTTTTTCTGAAAAGGCTATCTCAGGCCAGGGAGGAGGAAAAAAGAGAGAACTCTATTCATGCTAGACTTTCTTTTTGATTTCTAAATAATTATAAAATGCCTTTGCTAATGTTAACAGCATTACTATAATCATGTAAATTAAAGAAAAATATAAGGTAGCTTTTCTGTTCATATATCCTTAAAATTCAACCATGGTTTTCATTATAATTAGAAGCTCTGGTTTGAAATGAATTGATTTATTAATAGCTCACTTTGATCTAAGAATAAGTAGCATTAGGCTGACATCTACCAATTCAGTTCCCATGTACGGGGAGTAAAATCATGCTTCTGCTGTGGATCATCATAGAAGAATGGGTTTCATTAGAATGTCCAAGTCCTAGGAATGTTTTGTCTTTCATTCTGAAACTGTTCCAAGAATATCTATGTACTAATTTATAGAAGGTCCAGAGATGACTTCATTGTATTTTGTAATCAATCACTATAAATCAATAGGTATAATATTACTGAGTATCCAGACACGATGCAAGTATAGAGCCATAACTTGATAAATAATTTTTAAAATTAAAGCTGCAAAGTATTGACTTGAGACAAGACCATGAAGGAAGGAAAGATACTCCTGTTCTTTGTGACCACAACCTTAACTTGGCTTTACTGGTTTTTTGTTTTGTTTTGTTTTTCACCTAGCAATAAAGGACTATTAGATATGACATAATTTTCCAAGATCATTGCCATGCCGATGATAAAGAAAAGAGCTTTTTTTTTTTTTTTTGTGTGTGTGTGTG
>NW_004443961.1:23224982-23235322 GCF_000243295.1 Trichechus manatus latirostris | reverse complement strand
TGTGTGTGTGTGTGTGTGTGTGTGTGTGTGTATACACAGTTTACTCTACATACCCTACTTTGTAATTGGACTGTGCAGACTGGTGATAAAATATATTTCTTTAGATATATAAATCATAATTGATTTCAAGCTTTCCCATGCTCACTCTGGAATGCCCTCAATATGTCTAAAATTTGAGGTTCCTCAAAGTAAGCAGGTAATTTTTTGTTGTGCCGGGGTGCGGGGCTGTCCCATACATTTTAGGATGTGCAGTAGCATCGTTGGCCTCTACCCGCTAGATACCAGCATCAACTCTCCCCCAGGCTGTGACAACCAAAAGTGTCTTCAGACATTGCCAAATGTGCCCTGGGGGGCAAAATAGCCCCTGATTGAAACTCACAGGCCTAAATGGCTAATAGCTGGGCATTTCCATTCTCTTACCAGATAGGAGACAAGCCCTTTCCTTAATTCTCCTCAGTATGACTGAAATCAAGCTATAATTTTAATGAAATATCATTGAAGGTTTGAAGGAAAACAAAAACAAAACAAAGTGTAGCTCAAGAATAACTTCAAGCTATTACACATAGCAGTCCTCAGACCTCTGAATCCCTTGCTAGGAGTTCCCTGCCAAGCTCCAGTGAGCTTCTCATATCAGAATCAACTAATCTCCTAAAGCTGAGTGTTCCAGGCACATTCACTTTCAGAACCCAGGTTTTCAGAATGCTCAAAGACAGGATTTCCAATCCACCACTCCATCCTCACAGCAATCGGAGATGTTCTTTCTCTTCAGGGCAGCCTTTAGTAATCATCAGGAATAGTTGCAGAAGACAGGAATCTTGGCTATGTCCAAACTCTTTCTTTAGCCATGAATTGAGTCCTGGATTTGGAAGCTAGAATATGGAATCTGACTTGTCATAAGTACATGATTAAAGATAAATAAATTACAAACTCTTTTCCACCTTTAGTTATGGCCTAAGTCTGTGGCCTCAAAGACAGTAATATCCAAACCATTAGTTTGTTATCACTCTGCTCTGGGTTTTCTATTGATCACTAATACCATGTGTAGGATATTAACAGTCAGTTCTTTTACAGTCTTTACTCTAGCACGACTGAGCCAAGCCTACAGTTCTCTCCATGTGGAGGACTCGTCGTTTCTCAGAAAACTGGGGCAAATGAGAATACTCAAAACTCCATTTGAACAAGTCATGTTTTACATACAGCACAGTGCACTTTAAATACATACAAAGCCAACAAACATATTTTTTTTCCTCTCCACCAAAAAAATAAATAAATAAATAAGATTCACAAAGAGCACACTAGCACACTTAACCTGAGGGGACATAGTATCAGTGATAGTTTTCCCTCAGGATCAATTGAAGATTTCAGTTCTGAAAGAGCAAAACTGCTGGCACCTTTGAAAAGGCAGCCCTTAGAGCCCTAACTCTTTAAGATTTTGAAAATCTTAGAGGCCAATCTAAGCTGGGGTTCCCCAATCCTTGAGTGTTTCAGTAGAACACCAGTCAAGATCCACTCAAAATATTCTTCGACTATTTATCCACACTGTCCAGTCAGTAAACAAAACTTTTAGGAATTCATTAGTTATGTAAATCTCTTTGTTTTCAAGTAATAGAAAAAATGAAATAACATGCAATGAAGAAAAAAGACTGGAATTTTTATAATTTTATTGTAAATAGAGAATCTAGTTAAATATTTTTAAAACATATTGCTGTTATTAGGTGCCGTCGAGTCGGTTCCGACTCATGACAACCATACAACACAACAAAACACTTCCTGGTCCTGCGCCATCCTCATAATCGTTATATTTGAGCCCGTTGTAACAGCTACTGTGTCAATCCATCTCGTTGAGGGTCTTCCTCTTTTTTGCTGACCTCTACTTTACCAAGCATATCCTTCTCCAGGGACTGATTCCTCCTGTTAACATGTCCAAAATACTTGAGACAAAGTCTCCCCATCCTTGCTTCTAAGGAGCATTCAGGCTGTGCTTCTTCCAAGACGGATTTGTTTGTTCTTCTTGTAGTCTATGGTATATTCAATATTCTTCACCAACACTGTAATTTAAAGGTGTCAGTTCTTCTTTGGTCAAGATAGAGAATGTAAACATTTACCACATTTGAATGGTTGATCAACAGCTTTAAGTATAACTATATTTGCTTACTTTTAACCATAACTTTCTAATTATTTACATCCACTGGAGTTTTGAATTGCATGTTTTTATTATACTTACAGTGATTAGTAATAGATAGTATAACTGAAAGTAAAATTACTGAAAATTAATCACATTTGATAAATATGAAAGTCCTATTTCACAGTTTTGTTCACAGATGATATGATCGTCTATGTAGAAAATTCCAAAGAATTGACAAAAGAATTCCTAGAGCAAGTTAGGATAGCAAAGTTGCAGGATACAAGGTTAATATACAAAAGTGAATTGCTTTCCCATATACCCAGCAATGAACAACTGGAATTTAAAAAAAAAAATTCAATAACACACAAACAAATAAAATACCTGGTATAAATCTAACAAAATATGTATAAGATCTAAATGCAGAAAACCATTAAACTCAGATGAAAAAAATCAAAGAATATATAAATAAAGGTAGAGATATTATGTATTCAAGGATTGGAAGACTCAATATTAAGATGTCAGTTCTTCTCAATTTGATCTATAGATTCAATTCAATCCTAATCAAAATTCCAGCATGGTATTTTATAGATATGAACAAATTGATTCTAAAGTTTATGGAAGGGAAGAAGATCTAGCATAGTCAACACAATACTGAAAAAGAATAAAGTTGAAATACTCATACTACTCAAATTCAAAACTTACTATAAAGCTACAGTAACTGTGACAGCATGTTATTGGCCAAAGAATAGACGCATAAACACGTAGATCAATTCAGAAATAGACTCACACAAATATACTTAATTGATCTTTAACAAAAGAGCAAAAGCAATTCAATGGAGATAGGAAAGTCTTTTCAACGAATAGTGCTGGAAAATTGGATGTCCATATGAAAAAAAAAAAAAAAAAGGAACCCAGAAATAGATGGTTTTTTTCGTAAAAATTAACTCAGAATGGATCATATATATAAATGTAAAATGCAAACTATAAATCCTCTAGAAGAACACATAAGAGAAAATCAATGTGGCCTTAGGTTTGGAGATGAATTTTTAGAAACAACACCAAAAGCATATCCATGGAGAAAAGGTAATAAATTAGACTTTATTAAAATTAAAGAGTTCAGCTCTGTGAAAGACACTGTTAAGAGTATCTTAAGAGTATCTAAAGACAAGCCACATACTGGGAGAAACATCTTTGCAAAACATATGTCTGATAAAGGACTTGCATAAAAATATGCAAAGAACACATAAAACTCAACAGTAAGGAAATAAATGACAGTTGAAAAATGAGCAAAAGATCTCAACAGACATCTCACTAAAGAAGATATACATAAGTCAAACAAGCAAATGAAAGATGCTCAGCGTCATTTTACATTAGGAAATTATAAGTTCAAATAACAATGAGATACCACTACACACTTATTTAAAAAAAAAAAAAGTGTTGCCATCGAGTCAATTCTGACTCATAGTGACTCTATAGGGCAGAGTAGAACTGTCCCATAGGATTTCCAAGGAGCATCTGGTGAATTCAAACTGTTGACTTTTTGGTTAGCAGCCTGGACTCTTAACCACTGCACCACCAGGGCTCCACACACTTATTAGAACGGTCAAAGTTAGAACATGGTCTTACTATAAGATCCACCAATCATGTGATGGTAGATATATGTTGCTATACATTTGTTGAAACTCATAGAACTTTAGAGCATAAAGAACAAACCTTAATGCATACAAATTAAAAAAATAATTTAGGAGAACAAGGAATCCCAATATGGAATGCAGAATGTTAAAAAACAATCTAATTGTATTGTAAATTTATAAAGTAAATCATAAAAGGGAATGGGGGAAAAGGTGTTGACCTACATAAATTTTAAAATGAGTCTATAAGACTAAAGGCAAAAGAAACTGTACCTGAGCATTGAACTCTGGTCGATAAAGTTGCTTCCCACAGATACAGGTAAACAATTCTGATACCTCTATGCATACATACTGAAATGGAACAACTCAGTGAATGGATGGCAGATGATGGGAGTCAAATTTCTCACTGTTGGAGTGGGAGATTACAGATAAGTAAGGGAGGAAGCCAGAATGATCCATGTGGTAATAGGTTAGGGTTGGAAACATCAGTTTGATCTCATGTTAAGCTCAATATAGATAAGATGGTTACATTTCGAAGTAAAAGATATGTATATACATGCAAGTTAGTATACAAACATATATTTCCTTCCTCTACCATCCAAGGGGGCCTAAAATTATATATACCCCAGTAGTAATGAACATACCTAGAATCCAGATCTTGGTTTTTAATGAGATTCTCCAGTAAAAGGTACCAGGGCTCCTGGGGAAAATGGTTGATTCTAGAACTGGGGCAGAAAACATAAAAGATGAGCCTTGATCATCATGTAGTGCCAGAAAGTAAGAAAGTTCTAACACGAAACCAAACAAACAAAACACCACAGTGATGGGGGTATGTCTAGGGGATATAGGAGCCAGCTGAAGGAGTTCTTAACGGCCAAAGCTGGAACAATTTGAGCAAGAAAATAAATAAAATAGCGTTTTATTATAACACAAAGTATAAAATTAAATATCCATGAGTCCATGCTGATAAAAATAATTGATTAGATAAATAAAGAAATGGAGGAAAAGAAACAAGTCTCCCATGCAGAATTTCAAATAATATGTAAATGCTCTCAAGGAGGTAGAATATAAGTCCCCACCCCGTAAGCGTGGGCTGCACATAATGATGGCCTTCCAAAGGGGAAAAAAGAGTAACCTTACAGTAAAGATATCTGACCAACCCTATTACCTCAGCCAGGTGATCACGGTCAACACCTATAGTGATAAGGCGTATTGATAGTATATCTCCTTCATATGATGGGATGAAAATGGCGTTTTATCTTTGTAGTCTTCCTCCCACATACCCATAAACCCAGTCTAATCATGAGAAACAAAATCAGAAAAATAACAAGTGGTAGACATTTTGTTAAATACTTGGCCAATACTCCACAAAACTGTAAAGAAAGTCTGAGAAACTGTCACAACTAAGAGGAGCCTAAGTAGACATGATGACTAAATGCAATGCGGTGTCTTGGATGTGATCCTGGAATAGTAAAAAGACATTAGGTAAAAACTAAGAATATCTAAATAAAGTATGGAGTTTAGTTAAAAATAGTGTGTCAGTATTGGTTTATTAATTGTAACAAATGTACAATGGTAATGTAAATAATTGGAAACTGCGTGTGGGGTATATGGGAACTCTCTCTACTATTTTTGCAATGTTTCCATAAATCTGAAACTGTTCTAAAATTCTTAAAAAATTATTAAAAGGAAAAAAAATGATGATACACATAATCTCAATCCCTTGTTATCTCCCTAGTACTCTGCAGCAGAATGTTAACCAAGGCTAAAATATTAGCCTTCTGCACATATCTCAAAAACTCTTCCACCATGTTTTGGTTGTCACAATGATGAGTGGGACTGGCAGAAGGTGACTACCCATTTAACTAACACACCATCTCACTGAGATCACATTAAGTGGAGACTAGTACTGCCCATGATATGCTTTCATATGACTGGGTAAAGCTTCACCACCAAGGCCAAACAAAAACTAATGGAAAGCGATAATGTCTTGAAAAGTCTCTTGACAACTGACTTCCTAAAATTCAAAAGAGACAGATTTGTTGGGGAACTTTACAAGGCCCAGTCTAACACCTATACAATTCAGCTGCTTTTTTCTACCAAACCTAGAAAATAATCTTTGTTGCCAGTACTATGCATCATTTTATGCCACACACACACACACACACACGTAAATAAAACCAGTCTTTCATGCGATTATGTCTCTAACTGCCACCAATAAACCGTCGCTGACATAACATTATTCTAGGCCTTATTATCTCATGCTTATAAGAATGTATAAATGATCTTCTTCTCAAACTATTCTATACATGACTGCCATTCCCTCCTTCTCCATGAGTAAACTCCAATGAGGCTTATTCCTTCTTCCTTTCCTGTAATGTAGGCATGAGTCTGTCATAATTCAACCTCAGTCATGGTTGGCTCTAGAAATGGAAATGATGGAGAGCCATGGTCTCACTGAGCAAGAAGGTAAGTGTTCCAACTCTTGCCTGTCTACCAGCAAGAGCAGTGAGTGAGTCCCTTATTGGTTCATTTGAAAACTAAGCAAATCTCTCCAGAGTAATCATGAATTTTTCTTCAGGATAACAAAATCTGATTCTCACATCAAGGAGATGATAAACTGCTGTTGAACACTCTCATTTCATTTGGAGTAAACACCAAAGTCTTTAAAGTAATCTACCAAACCCATATAAACCAGCGTCCCCTTACCTCCAACTTCTTCTCCTATCAATCTCCCCCTCTCTATTACACTCCAACTGCATTATCCTCCTTGGTTTTATGTAAATAAGCTAGGCAGATACATACTTCATGGCCTTTGAAATTATTTATCCTTCTGCCTGGACATTCTTCCTCAAAATATCCATATGGTCTATTCCTTTACTTCCTCAAGGTCTTTGTTCAATAGGATCTGACCACTCATTTAAAATAGCGACTCTCCTGCACCTCCACCATCGTGACTTATGCCTTATCTCTGATTTCTTTTTTTGTTTTTTTCTCTCCTCAGCCATTAACTCTATCTGGCATATTATGTATTTTACTTGTTTTCATCTCCCTTCATTGGAAAACTCCATGAGGGTAGGAGTTTCTGCATGTATTTTTCACGGTTGCATGTTCAGTAGAACGGTGCCTCATCATAGTAGGAGCTCAACATGTATCTATAATTGTTGATTAAATGAACATTATGAATGAATTGTGAAAAAGAGCACTGGACTTTTTTCTAAGTCTGGTTTACATTGAAAGAGCTCACTCAAGAGCTATAAATGACTCTTTTTTCCATAGAAGAGAAGACATCAAATCTTACAGCACACATGACTCCAATTTTTCCACTGAAGAAGTAATATGAGTGTGCATGTGTCTGTGTGTGCATAATGGGAGGTACAGTTCATCCATCCTATTAAAATCTCATTAACACTTTTTATTTAAATAATTCACACACCATTCGGTTATATACTTTATATCTCATATTATAATCTTATTTTTAATTTAAATTCTAGTATGTTATAGTGTGCTATTAAACGTAATCATATATAAATTTTAGGCACGTCATAATTTCTCAGTAAATGTTAGCTATGATAGGCTCTTCCTCAGGGAACATGTGCCTACTATTTGTATAAAATGTCACCAGATGGCACTCTGGTTCACTTGGTACCTTCACATTTCATGAATTTCTTCAGGTGAATATTTAGAAAATTAAGAAATATTGACTACCATCTTTTGATGGCCAAATTCTTTGCTTGCAAATATTATACATCAAAATTGACTTAATCCTATATCGATACTAGAAACAAAAACCCATGACCATCATGATCTCAAATTTTCACACAAAAATCCTGAACTGTACAATACTGGTCAACTTACTTTCTGGCCCCACATAATGATTATTTCAAAGTTCTTCCCTCTCCTCAAACCTCCAGTTTCTTCCCTTCTCCTGATTCCCCAAATTTGAGTTGACTGACCTTTTCTTTCACAAATAAATTGAGGAAAATTACACCAAAAATGTCTTGCTATCAAGCTTCACATTATCCTGCATGAAATACAAGGTATTCTCCTTCCTATCTACTCCAACACTTCATTAGAATTTTGAGTCTTATAACCATTCCTACCCTTACTATATCACCAATTGTTTCTCTGTATTTTACCTGGATCCTTCGTATTTAACCATGTTTACATCTCTTTCATCTCAAAAGCGAATGCACACCAATAACAACAACAGCAACAACAAAATATCCCTTAACCTCACAACACTCAGCTACTTGCCTATTGCCTTGCCTTCTCCCGTTTATAGCCAATATTCTCAGAAGAGTTGCTTTCTCACTGCCCTATTTTAAGGTTGTAAAATTTTCAAGTAGGCAAATGATTTACAGCATATATCCATACCACTTACTTACTTAGTGGAGATTGTAAAATGGTGTCCATTCAATAACAATAATATATTGAGAACCAATTATCCAAGAAGCACTGGCTTAATAATAATAAATAAGTAAGTGCCACACTCACAGAGTTAATAACCCAGGGTAGTAGAAGATAGGCAAACTATTGCAATGCAATGGAAAATCTTCTGAGAGAGCTGTGACCCCAAAACTATACATGCACAAAGTAGGAAAAATATCATAAGATACGGGCAATCACATTTTTGAAAGAATATTTAAGTGTGTACATGACACAGTCTCCGGCATAAATCGCTATTGATTGGTTTATTTCTTCATGATATAAATGTGGAGGCTGATTTTTTTTTTTCTTGAAGAGCTTTACATAGATCTAACGAATTCTTAAGGAGCTCTGGTAGTGCAATGGTTAAGCACTTAGTTGCTAACCAAAAGGGGGGCAGCTTGAACGCACTGGTGACCTGCAGGAGAGAACACCTAGCAATCTGTTTCTCTAAGTATTACAGCCTAGAAAACAGTATAGGCCAATTCTACTCTGTCACATGGGATCACTATGAGTCAGAATTGACTCAACAGCACACAAAAACAACAACATTAAACTTTTAATTGCTCGGTGTTTTTAGCCATAGAAAACCCCAACTGCCATCAACATCTATCTCTCCCCTAAAAAAAAAACAAACAAAACCACTATTTAACAGTATAAGGGCTTCCCTGTTAGTTTAAATCTTTGTAAATCTTAGAAATCAGAGGCAGATACTGACAAGTGGGGACTACATTGTCTGCTTTTCATGACTTTCAAATACTCACTTTCTCTTGAATTCCTTAATTCCTGAGACACCACAGTGAAACTGAATTTTTCTTCTAAGTGAGTAAGCTAATTTTCTCAAATTAGAAGAATCAAGCTCTAAATATGTGTCCGTGATAACACAAGAGGTCGAATATCAACTTAAAAGTAATTGTTAAAATCATGTAGGGAGGGGGAAAATGTGAATCTCAGAATACTCTGGTTCCAAAATCAGCTGAGTGGGCATGGAACATTTTACACTCTCATAGGATTCCTAGGGTTAGGAACTTTGAGTTATTTTAAGCTATTTGAGAGCCAGTTGTAAATGTTAAGACATTTACTTCTGAGATGCTAATACTATTTGTAAGGAGCCCTGGTGATGCAATGGTTAAGTGGTTGGCTGCTAACCAAAAGATTGGCAGTTGGAACCCACCCATAGCTCCATGGGAGAAAGACCTGACGATCTTTAAAGATCACAGCCCAGAAAACCCTCTGGGGCAGTTCTACTCTGTCTTATGGAGTCGCTATGAGTCAAAATAAACTCTATGTTACCCAACAATGACAATTCTGTTTGTCCTCTCCACTCTTCCATGATGTCTTCTCATCTTACATTTTTGTGTTAAACACTGCTTAATAAGCTTTTTCAAATAATAAATTTGTTTTAAATTTTTTGCTTTACTCCATCACCCAAGAGTAGGAAAGTTACCGTATTTTCCTTCAAAATTTTGTTTATAGAAGGAAATACACTAACTTTAAACTACAATAAACCCTTATCTAGTATACCCATTCCCATCAAGTCTATTCCAACTCATAGCAACCCTGTAGGACAGAGTAGAACTACCCCATAGGGTTTCCAAAGAGCAGCTGGTGGATTTGAACTGCCGACCTTTTGGTTAGCTGTCAAGCTCTTAACCACTGTGCCACCAGGGCCCCTTATCTAGTGTAAATAATAATAATAATAATCCATTCCCATCGAGTTGATTCTGACTCATAGCAACCCTATAAGACAGAGTGGAACTACCACATAGGGTTTCCTAGGACTGGCTGGTGGATTCGAACTGCTGATCTTTTGGTTAGCAGCTGTAGCTCTTTACTGCTGCGCCACCAGGGCTCCTATCTAGTATATATTATAGTATATATTAAAATGATGTGAAGACCACATAGTAAAATAAAGTCCCAGTGAGTGAACATGATAACCTTTCATGATCAAAGGCACACATGTTGCTTAGCCCTATAACTGAATTCACACATTATCTAAAAAATTGCATTCACTTCTGTTGCACATTGGCTGGCCTTCCCAAAATGCTCCCCTCAGAGACTAGGTAACTCAATCATATTCAGAATCAGCAAGAAGAAGAAATAATGTAAAAGACCTATACAAAGAAAACTACAAAACACTACTGCAAGAAACCCAA
>NW_004443961.1:23215540-23222386 GCF_000243295.1 Trichechus manatus latirostris | reverse complement strand
TTCAGGAGCAAGGGAGAATGAAGAAAACTAAATACACAAGGGAAAGATTAGCCCAAACAACTAATGTACCACAACTACCATGGCCTCCGCCAGACTGAGTCCAGTACAACTAGATGGTGCCCAGCTGCAACCAGTGACTGCTCTGACAGGGATCACAGTAGAGGGTCCCAGACAGAGCTGGATAAAAATGTAGAACAAAATTCTAACTCACAGAAAAAGACCAGACTTACTGGCCTGAAAACTATGGCCCTTGGACACTGCTTTAGCTCAGTAATGATGTCACTCCTGAGGTTCACTCTTCATCCAAAGATTAGATGGGTCCGTAAAACAAAACAAGACTAAAGAGGTAAGGGGCAAGGACTAGAAGGGAGGAGGGGACAGGAAAGCTGGTGATAGGGAACCCAAAGTCGAAAAGGGAGAGTGCTGACATGTCATGGGGTGGTTAACCAATGTATAAAACAATATATGTACTGTTTAATGAGAAGCTAGTTTGTTCTGTAAACCTTCACCTAAAGTACAACAGCAAAAAAAGAAAGACCCAGAATAGCACACAACACAAGCTCCAACACCAAAAACACAAGTGACACCAATAATGGGAGTAAAGGAAAGGTTCTGCCAACTACACTGGTTACTAAAATAGATAACTGTGACAAATAAAAATAGCGTGAACAAGCCCTGTAATGGGATTAAGACAGAGCACAGGAAACTAATGACTGGGGATAAAGATAAATGAGGTGACAATGTCAGGTAGTGTGACAAATGAAATGCTTGGATAAGCAAAATTCAAGAATCCAGACAACTGAAAGACCCAAGACCAAGACTGAGACAAATCGGTCAGCAATACAGATAGCATCACACTGTGCCAGAAGACAATGTTAAATTATAAATGTTAATGAGAGATGGGTTCAGTAAAGCCACAAGCAGAACAAAAGGATGAAATAGAAAGCTACCCTCAGTGCAGTGTTTGATGTAGGTCTTCATTTTAAAAAAGATACAATAGTCATGATTTTTAGGAAGGGGCATCTTTGATTTTAGATAAAATGGCAGCATGTTATTAAATGCTCTCTACCCTCACCATCCTTTAATCATTAGGAAATGTCCACCTCCATACAAAACCTTGAACTCAGCAGTAAGAGAGTCTTCAAAAGTAAGATGAAAGAGGAAAGAAATAATGAATAGGGAAAGAAAAAAAGAAGAAATGTGGTTTTTTTTTAAGAGTACTATAAGATGAATAAATAGAAAACCAAAAACCAAACCCATTGCCCTTGAGTGGATTCTGACATATAGCAACCCTGTAGGACAGAGTAGAACTGCCCCATAGGGTTTCCAAGGAGCAGCTGGTGGATTTGAACTGCTGACCTTTTGGGTGCAGCCAAGCTCTTAACCACTGTACCACCAGGGCTCTGAACTAAAAGAAAGGAGAGTAGAAAAAAACAATGGGAGGAAAAAAATCAACTGTTCAAATATTTACTGAGCAACTACTATGTGACAGTTCCTGCACAAGTTGTTAGAGATAAAGTGATGGAGGGAAAAGTCATGGTTTCTGGTTTCAGGAGTCTTATAATTTGGAAGCAGAGAAAGACATTAATCAAATAATTGCATGAAGAATCATGAACTTAAAATGCTGACAAGTATCATGAAGAAGAGATGTATGGTACTGTGAGTACATAAAACAGATGATAGGAAGTTTAGAAAAGTCTTCTCTGAGGAATTGATAATGAAGCTGAAACATAAAGGAAGAGGGAGTTAACTCAGCGAAGGTTTTGGCATGTAGGTGGGGAGTTTTCCAAGCAGTGGAACCAGCACATGCAAAGGCTCTGAGGTGGGGAGAAGAACAGTGAGCGAGGGGGATCCAAAGAAGGCCAGATGGCTGGAGCAGAGAGAACTTGGGAAAGTATGTGTGTCTGGTGATGTAAGAGGGTGAAGTGAAAGCCAGACCATGCAAGCTTTTGTATCTTTTTCCTAAGAGCAATGGAATCCATTCAAAGTTTTAAGCAGGACATTAGCATGATCTCCATCTATTGGGCCACCACCACACTCACTATTATGGGCCAGCCCACCAGTCCGAACTCTTTTCTGCACTCACTCCACCTGCCACAGAGGCCTTCTACTTTACGTTCACCATGCCAGAATTATTCTCAACTCAGAGTCTCTGCGCTTGCTGCTCGCTCTGCCTGGAACTCTTTTTCCAACTATCTTCACATGTTTCTCCTCTCCCTTCACCTTTGATCTCTGCTCAAATGTCTTCTCTTGAAAACTTTCCTTTTAAAATACCCAACTAAGCAAGACCCACTTATCTACACTCACCTTTATCTCCTTAACCTGCTTTTAAAGTTTTAGTAGTCTTATCACTAACAGAAACTGTATATGAAACGTGGTTATTTAGTTTATAAAACACACAGGTATATACGTACATGCACAAACACAGAACTTGAATTTGGCATCAAGAAGGCAGAGACTTTATTGCTAACTATGCCTGGCATATGGTAGTGCTCAATAACGATTGAATGAGTGAATGAATGAATGATTTATAAGGAATGAATGTTGACTGTCACATAGATTACAAGAACACAGAAGACCTGGAGTCAGATCTAGGAGTTTTATAATCTGCATTCCTTCCAAAACTTCATTCAAACAAGGGAGTCTTAAATTCAGAAAAAAGTATCGGTCAGAGGCACCTAGATACCTTTCTTAGTTGCACCAGAACACAATGCATACAAAGGAAAAGCATGTTTTTAAGATTATTCTACACCAAGCATACCGAAAAGAGGACATCAACAACTTCACAGGTTGGACTAGTAGGATTAAGGAGATATTATTTGTAAAAATAGTGTGACTGTCCTAATTGAAATGTACACAAATGCATAAAGAACAGAGAGTACTTGCATCACCAGAGTCTAGTAAGGAGAAAGGAAAAACCAGGTACCCACAAGCATTGGCCATAGATTCTCCATAAACCAACAAAGAGAAGGCTTACCTCAGAGAACCAGAGCTTTGTACAGCATGAGCATTTTTTGCGTGTGTTTATTCACTGAGACTTTATTTCACATGTTAATATGCAAAGTACCATAACAGGCGTTGGGGCAAAATTAAGCCGTATTGATAGGCATACTCTATGATATTAGGGAGGAAGGCAAATTCTAACTCTTGTTTCAGACAAAAAAAATATTAGAATACAAGACATGTGTTAGAGAAAGAGATTGCCATGGAGATTAGGGACTGAAGGATAAAGAGAGAGCTAATTTCCCCCCACAGCCTTCAGTATGGATTACACTTCAACATAAAGAAAACAAAAATCCTCACAACTGGACCAATAAGCAACATCAAGATAATTGGAGAAAAGATTGAAGTTGTCAAGGATTTCGTTTTACTTGGATCCACAATCAACTCCCATGGAAGCAGCAGTCAAGAAATCAAAAGGTGCATTGCACTGGGCAAATCTGCTGCAAAAGATCTCTTTAAAGTGTTGAAAAGCAAAGATATCACCATGAAGACCGAGGTATGCCTGACCCAAGCCATGGTTTTGTCAATCACATCGTATGCATGCAGAAGCTGGACAATGAAAAAGGAAGACCAAAGAAGAACTGACACCTTTGAATTGTGGTGTTGGCGAAGAATATTGAATATACAATGGACTGCCAATAGAGTGAATAAAATCTGTCTTGGAAGAAATACAACCGGAATGCTCCTTAGAAGCAAGGATGGCTAGACTATATCTTACATACTTTGGACATGTTGTCAGGAGGGATCACTCCCTGGAGAAGGACATCATGCTTGGTAAAGTAGAGGGTCAGTGAAAAAGAGGAAGACCCTCAACAAGATGGATTGACACCCAGGCTGCAACAATGGGCTCAAGCATAACAATTATGAGCGTGGCACAGGACCAGGCAGTGTTTCGTTCTGTGGTACATGGGGTCGCTATGAGTCAGAACCAACTCGATGGCACCTAACACCACCACCACCAACAATTTCTCCCCAAATTAGAATTAAAATCCATTGCTCCTATCAACTAAGAAACAGAGAAAATTCAATAAATGTATCTGGATTTTTCTTTTAAAGTCAGATTTAAAAAAACCTAGCATCTTGCACACGTGAAGCTTTCATAATGTGTTTGTAGGGGAAGGGAGGAGAGAGGGAAGGAGTGCAAGAGGAAGGGAAAGCCATCTACTCATGGTTGGATTTCGTGATCAGTAAACGGCAATTTTTTGGGTCTTCTGGACTCATCTTTCATAGAATGACTCAAAGGGGCTTACCAGAATGCACCTGATACATAGGTATAATAGCCACCTGTCTATATGTTATGCTACAAGGACTGTCAGAATCACATCTGCCTAAAATTTCCATCTAGTATCGTTTTTTAGGTTAAAGTACTGAAGACTTCGGCTAAAATGCAACTGTGTTAATTGTTATGTTATCAATTGCCTTGTTACTCAGAAAGTGATCAGTGGACCAGCAGCATCACTGTCACCTAAGACTACTAGAAATGCAGATTCTCAGGCACCATGCAGACTTGCTGAATCAGAATCTGCATTTTAATAAGATCCCTAGGTGACTTACATGTGCATTAAAGTTTGAGAAGCACTGGTCTATTTTCTGTGTTCCCCTGTGTGGTGATGTATCAACAGGTTCTTTGTCTTTAATACCTTAGGACATTTGCACACTATCCCAAGAAGTGCACAGAACTCTGGAAGAATATACAACAAAACAAATACAGTATTTGTGCAGCTGAAGTAAAAGGAAATTTACGAATCTTGGGACACAACCGAAATGGTGGGCCTGAGTCTAAGATAGCTGTTGGAAGACGTAAAGAACTGGGGTCTGAAACCAAGCACAGGCTTCTGCAGCTGGGGGTTTGGATACAGTAGGAGGGGAGGGGATGAAGAGGAATGTATGGGAGATGGAAGAAGATTACTTTATTTTTTTTTTATGGTTGTCCCTGGGTTTTTATACAATTTAGCAACAGAATTGCCTCGCGGTACGTTTTTACCATAAATCAATAGTTCCCTAACTTGTCCACACATTTTAGAGAGGTCAGCAAGGCATAAATAACTCTGGTTTAGGAGTCCTCTGGCTTCTAGTCCTCTCTGGGCTACTATCTAGCTCAGTGCCCTTAAATAAGGCATTTATCTGTTATCTCACTTGTAGAGAGAATGTTTGGATGACAAGCACTCTACAATGGTTTCCAGCTATAATATTTCATGATTCTAAGTGGCATCTTATCAATGTATGCTAAATGATTATAGAATCACAAATACTTGAATTGGTTACATTGGGACACATTTTTTTTTAATGAATGATATCTTTGGTTCTATTTGTGGTGAATGCAGAGATTAATCTTAGTTAAATCCCAAAATGTCTGCTCCTCCTGCAAATACCCACCCATGCTGTGAGGAGTGAATGTGACAAAGGTGTATCCACAGCACAACCCACACAATTTCTCCCTTAAGAATTGGTTTCAGTTTCTCTCCATGTAGTTGTTCCCATTCCAGGATCTCAAGTTCCCAACTGTATCTTCTGGAAATCTCTCTCGTCCTGCCATCTTGAGAGTCTGGAGAAAACCAGCATGCATAAGTATTCCACTACATTCTTTTCACATTCCCATCCTCTCATCAATGTATTTATTAAAGTGGCCACTGACAATTCTTTTACTCACTTATCATTGGCAGAAGCGTCAAGCTTGTGATCCTCATATTTGTATCTGGTGAACCAACTATAATTTGTCATGGGCTTTGCTGTCTTTTTCTTTGCTGTTCAGTTCAATTCTATAATAGCAAACAGCTGGGTAGCAGAAGGACTTGCTGGTCTGAGCACGGGGCTGGGAGTCAGTAACTTTGAGCTCAAATCCCGACTCTGCGGACTGTTTGTTCTGAAGATGTGAGCTGTCCTATAAAAGCACTCATCATGGCATTCAAACAAGCCTGGAAGCCACTGTGCTGATGTGCTCACACAAAGAAATCTTTCTTATAGCTGTGCTTATGGCATTTTTCAATAGTCTTCTAATGGAATTTTGGTCTGCCACAGAAAGGGTAATGAAAGGCAAAGAGCAAGGGGCCCAGTTTGCCCTTCAGTCACAATGACTTTGACTGCTCAGAGTCTAGTAAGCGGCAAAGAGAAGATTTCAAGGGCAATTTCCTCACCTCTCAAACCTGTGATTTCATATTAGAGGCTCAGTCTGCCAGGCTTCTTGTGTCGACAGTTCTCTCTGGGAAGGTTATTGTCACTGCCAAGCTTAATAATGGCCCCAAAGTTCGGAATATACTGTAAACATCCTGAATGTGATGAATAAGTAAAAAACAAGAATGATAAAGTCAAACTGTGCCTGAAAATCTTCATAGCTAATATTGGCTGCAAAAGAAGGGAAAGTCATAAGCTAAGATTGTATCATCCTAGGGTCAAGTTTGTATGAAAAGGAAAGCATTTAATCAAAGAACCAGATGTACCATCCCTCATGGTATAAAGCTGGCTGTATCACCCTCATGCGTGAAACAAAATTTCCAGCCCAGTGCTTACCCACATATAACGCAACCCAAGTCTTCAGATGATTACTGATTTACCTACCTAATGAAATTTATAAAATCAATCTGAAGTCCCGGTGTTCTCTTCTGTAAAATGGGTATGTTATCATCTCCCTCCCTCATGTCACAAGATCATGGTGGGGTTAAAATACAATTTGCATGTTAGAGCACTGAAATGAATTACAAACCACAGTAGAACCATCAGATTTTCCACCGCTCTTGAAAACTTGTCAAAATATATTTGTTTACTCATTCCAAGCTATCATAATTTTTGCTTTTCTCGGATACAGTGGTTCTCAACCTGGTTGCACATTAAAATCACCTTATTGTT
>NW_004443961.1:23213543-23214365 GCF_000243295.1 Trichechus manatus latirostris | reverse complement strand
TTTGAACTGCCGACCTTTTGGTTAGCAGATGAGACCTAGCACACTAGGTTAGTAAAATATGTATGTTTGTTAGATGACAAATGCTATGGAGAGAAGTTAAAGGATATAGAGAATATTAGGGGAAGACTCTCAAATTTAAATACTTTGATCAAAGAAAGCCTCACTGAGAAGCTGTGGTTTGAGTAAAGGCCTGAAGGAAGTGAAAGAAGAACTATCCATGGAAAGCCAACAACACGTACAAAGGTCCTGAGGCAAAAAAAAAAAAAGAAAGAAAAGAAAAAGCATTTTGTATGCCCCAGGCACAGCAAGAGGGTGGGTATGTCTTGAGTGGAGTAAACAGCAGGTGACATGAAAGAATGGTAAGAAGAATAGATCTGGTAGAGCCTAGTAGGGATATAAGCGTGATACGGATGCCATTGGAGGGTTTCAAGTAAAGATGTGGCATGATTTCACATGTATTTTAACAGCATTATTCTGGCTTCTTTGCAGAGACGCTGTTGTACTTGTGCAAACTGAGTGAAGTGTGCAAACAGGGAGATCATGTAGGAGGCTATTGCAGCAACCTAAGGGAGAGATGGTGGTAGATTCAACCAGAGTGGTAGCAGTGGAAGTCAAGAGACATGGGCAGATTTCTAAATATATTTTGAAAGTAAAAGTAACAGACTTGCTAATGAATTGAATGTGAGGTATAAAAGAAAGAAGAGAATCAATGATGACTGCAAGGTCTTTGATTTGAGCAACTGAAGTGATACAGGTGACATTAGGTGAGATGGGAAACTTTACTAGTAGATTGAGAAATTCGGTTTTGGATGTGTTATGTTT
>NW_004443961.1:23211372-23212382 GCF_000243295.1 Trichechus manatus latirostris | reverse complement strand
AGTGTTCTGAGATTCCCATTCTTTGCAATGTTATCCATAATTTGATATGATCCACACAGTCGAATGCCTTTGCATAGTCAACAAAACGCAGGTAAACATCTTTCTAGTATTCTCTGCTTACAGTCAACATCCATCTGATATCAGCAATGCCTTGTTCCACGACCTCTTTTGAATCCAGCTTGAATTTCTGGAAGTTCCCTGTCGATGTACTGCTGCAACAATTTTTGAATTATCTCCAGCAAAATTTTACTTGCATGTGATATTAACGAAATGGTTTGATAATTTCTACATTCCGTTGGATCACCACTCTTTGAAATGGTGTAGTCACATATTGTGTGGCCTTGGGAGAGTCTACTCACCTTTCTTCACACCATTTTTCTCCTCTACAAAAGGAAACAATCTCTATCTCATGAGGTAGAAAAATTAATTCAGTCACTTAAGCCAGGGAAAGGTACAAGATCCATCTAAAATAGATATGGTAATTAGAGTTATCAGATGAGAATAGATAGCAGACAACAGGAGGTGCCTATAGACAAGTCAGTCAGTCTTATAATAATGTCAATAAGGTCTTTGTCAGACAGAAGGACTAAATCAGTTTTTCCCAAAGTTTGCCCCTGGGAATGCTGGTATCCAAAAATGATCTCCCTTAAAAAAATATTCTATAATGAAATGAATTTCAGAAACAATGTATAATAGATGCCCATCAAAGTGATTCACAACATACATTAGTATATTAAAGCCCTAGAAATCTTTCAGTAAAAAGATCTCTAACCTTACTGGATTGAAACTTCCCTAAACTTTTTTGACCATGGAATTTTTTCTATCAAAAAGTAAGTAAAACATTTTATTAATTTCTGGTCTAATTTAAGTTAGTATTAACACTGCATATTTCATTTCCTCAAGACCGTGAAGTATAAGCTTTTTTATCTTGGCTTTCACCCTACAGAAAGCACAGCTAACTCAGCTTAAAATCATTGTAGGGTTTTTCCCCCAATATTAAATGAAGCTTC
>NW_004443961.1:23205071-23207763 GCF_000243295.1 Trichechus manatus latirostris | reverse complement strand
AAAGTTTAGAAATACTAGGTTAAAAAGAACAGAGGAGATTTCCTTATTTTAGGACTCCTCACATTATTAAACATGGGAATATCGGTTATGACTCTCTAAGAGGCACATATAGTATACAATATTTTCTAATTGTTTGATCATGGAACGCTTTTATCTTATATTATGTATAAGATAAACATATCATATATGCAAGGTATATGTATCTCAGAAGGACATTTCATGGAAAAATGATCCAATGCAGGAACAATGCCTTTGAGAAACTCTTGGGCTAAATCAAGCCACCATAATAGTTACTCCATATAATGAAAGTAAAAATTAAAACTCTATGGAAACTTATGTTTATTCCAAAAAGAAGCTAACAGCTAAAAATAACACTTAGACATTTTTCAAACGTGCTCTAAGTATGTATAAATGAACTATTCCATTTATCATCTAGTTATTTTCAAACTTCGAAAGGGCAAGGAAAGTAAATCAAATTGGAAGTTTTCCAGATTTTATTAAATTTAGAAAGATATATTATTTATACAAGGATAAATACAAAAATCGTTCGGTTATAATTTTTTTTTAATAAAATATAGTTCTCTGGACACAATATTTGGTCTTAAAATTGTCATAGTTACTATTCCTGGCCATTGGTAAAAATGTTCATTGTCTTTGTTAACATGGTTCATTCAGAGATGGACAATGTCACTGCTGACTTGATTATATGTTGCTGAAATTGTCTCTATGCATTCTCTCCTAGTGTGTTAATGTTGAGGCTTATTGCCCAACCTCCTGGGGCATCTCCATGTAAAAATGTTGCTATAAACTTTTCCCTGGGTGTCCTTAGTTTCCTAGGGCTGCCATTTAAAAAAAAAAAAAATTACAACATGGCTTTAAAGAACAGAAATTCATTCTCTCACAGTCCTGGAGGCATTGTTGTTGTTAGTTGCTGTCCAGTCAGCTTGCACTCACGGCTACTCCATGTACAATAGCACAAAACATTGCCCAGTCCTGCACCATCTTTATGATAGTCAGTATATCTGAGTCCATTGTCACAGTCATTGTGTCATTCTATCTCATTGAAAGTCTCCCTTTGGTAGTTAGAAGTCTGAATTCAGGGCATTGGCTCTAGGCGAAAGCCCATCTTTGTCTTTTTCAGCTTCTAGTAGCTGCTGGCAATACTTGGTGTTCTTGGGCTGGTAGATACATCTGTCTCTGTCTTCACAAGGCATCTTCCCCCTGTGTGTGTGTTTATGTCTATTCTGCGCTTTTTATAAGATACCATTCAGAAGGGATAGAGTTTAAGACCTACCATCTTCCAATATGACCTCATTAACGTGACAAAAGAAAAATCCTATTTCCAAACCAGGTCATATTCACAGATATAAAACCAAACCAAACCCATTGCCGTCGGGTCGATTCTGACTCATAGCAACCCTATAGGGACCCTATAGGACAGAGTAGAACAGCCCCATAGGGTTTCCAAGGAGTAGCTGGTGGATTTGAACTGCCAACATTTTGGTTAGGAGCAGTAGCTCTTAACAACTGAGCCACCAGGCCTCCATTCACAGGTATACGGGTTAGGAATTCAACATAATTTTTTTAGGGGACACAATCCAATCCATAACACTGGGATAAGAGAAGCTAAAATACAAAAGCCTAAAGGACTAGCTAATCTTTCTGCCCAGAAAACGTGGAAAGTTACCTTTTCATTCTGTTATTTCTATATCTATTCCAGCAAAAAAAAAATCTAAGGACAAGGTATTAAAATTATTAATATATTGCTCTGCCACAAGTGATAATTGCACTTTTTCTTTTATTTTAAGGTTACCAACTTCCAGAAAAGAAATACTTTGTTAAAAGGTGAGATTAAAGCACATGAATCTTGATTACCTATTAGCTGCACAAATATAAGAGAAAATATGTAAATGGCTATGGTCATAAGAAAATAAAAAGGCATTCCTGTTTAGTTATGCATGCATTTGATACACCTAATTATCCACCATTTTATTCTAAGCGTGCCGTCATTTTAAAATTATTTGGTATTCACTGTAATTTAAACAATCACAATAAATTCATTTGACATTTGGAGATTGTAGACTGAATATTGTCCTCCAAGTTCTGTATCTTTGTTTACAATAGTATGAACTTGTTTCCTAATTTGGAAACTCTGCTGAAACAATAGTTTTTCATATTGAATAAGAAGCACATAGCAGTAATCCTAGTTTTTGTTAGCTTTATTGGTGAAGGGTATCCATTGTAATTTGCAGCACCTCAGTATCAGAGATTTACATTGTTATCATTATGTTGTTTGAACCTGTCTTCAATCTGTAGCACCAACTGAGATATACTCACCATATTTTACATTTTAGTCATCCATCTGCCCATTCCATTTGTTTTGTGGATAAAATATTCAGGTGTAATTCTTTTTTCTTTTTTTTTTTTTTTATTTATATTTTATTGTACTTCAGGTGAAGGCTTACAGAACAGATAGTTTCTCATGTAACAGTAACACACATTCAGGTGTAATTCTTGATTGATCATATTAACAAATGGTGCCTTTCTTGGTATACAGAATAATAACATTGTTTTTAAATATGATTGATCAGTCCAGAGTCATGTTTTCCAGGAAGTTAAAATCACTCCCATCAGGAATATAACAAAGTTTTTTTCCCAATCAAAAACATTTTTCCTGGCTTCCAGTCTCAAA
>NW_004443961.1:23201724-23202974 GCF_000243295.1 Trichechus manatus latirostris | reverse complement strand
TTTATCTATGGAGAGGGCAGGGGGAAATGAAAAAATTAAGTCACAGCGCTAAATGTTCTATTCATCAGCTCTGATATCTATTGAGCTAAAACTCAGTTGGCATCTACTAATATCTTGCAAGCTGCTACATAACTTTTTGTCTCCGCAATTTTATTTATTCATGTCCTTTTGCCTTAGAATTTCCAGCAGTCATCCATTCTTTTATTTTTATTTTGATATGTTTATATTTTCCATGTTACTGCATAAAATCTGATATGGAATCCCCATTTTTATTATTAATAACTGAAGATAATCTATAATTTACAATAAGAATAGCTACCTTACATTGATCATCTAACATATGCCAAAAGCCATGAATGTCACCTGTGAACATTATCTCTAATCCTCACAAAAATAGTAAGAATTTAGTGCTGTCATCTGCTTTCTAGTCATGGGAGCCCTAGGCTCAAAAGGGTTATTTTTGCCCAAGGTCACTTGGCTTTTACCCGTTTCTGTTGAGATTTCCAAAGCCCGTGTCTTTCCACTCCTGAACCATGCTGTTTCATTCTCTTCATAGGATCCCTGAGTCAAGTGGAAATGCACCCATCCATGATTCTGAAACATGAAGGCCAATAGCATTAGACGAATCTGAAGCTACTTTTCTTTCATTAATGAGACTCTATTTTCCTTTGTACCCAGAGACCCTACGGAAACTTCCACTTTACCACGAGCTGAAGACTAAAGTTAAAGAAAATGTAATTATAAAAAGCATTTCATGACACCAAAGGACATTTATCCCTGAACGGAACTTTATAAAATTTCATCAAATTTTATGAGCTTTAAGCATTATATATTAATGAATCAAGAAGTCCATCTAGCTATATAATACTTAATTTTTTGCATATCTACCTCATAGCAGACAATTAACATTCTTATTTTTGAAAATCCTTCTTTTCCTCCTAGAGAATATCTAGTAAAAGTCCAACATTGCCATTATTAGTCACAGTTTAAAATGCTAAATATAATTTAGAGGTCCTTTATTCTCCCATTTACTAAGAATGCATGTCTTAACTCATCTCCTCTAATATAAATCTGTCACTGTATGAATGTAACCTCTCTAACACTAAATTAAGATTTTTCTGGATCTTTTTTTTTAAATTTCAATCCATATGTGTGGGATATGTTGATAGCTAATATTAGCCTCTCAATAAATATTGATAAAAATAAATATTCAACTTCCAAAGGTGACTTTGCCTCCAATGCCTTCTTCT
>NW_004443961.1:23174482-23175173 GCF_000243295.1 Trichechus manatus latirostris | reverse complement strand
AGTGAAAGTATACAACCCTGATGCACACCTTTCTTGACTTTAAACCACGCAGTATCCCCTTGTTCTGTTCTAATGACTGCCTCTTGATCTATGTACTGGTTCCTCATGGGAACAATTATGTGTTCTGGAATTCCCATCCTTCACAATGTTATCCGTAATTTGTTATGATCCACACAGTCGAATGCCTTTACGTAGTCGATAAAACACAGGTAGACATCCTTCTGGTATTCTTTGCTTTCACCCAAGACCCATCTGACATCAGCAATGATATTCCTGGTTCCAAGTCCTCTTTTTAATCCAGCTTGAATTTCTGGCAATTCCCTGTTGATGTATCGCTGCAGCTGCTTTTGAATGATCTTCAGCAAAATTTTACTTGTGGGTGATTTTAATGATATTGTTCGATTATTTCTGCATTCAGTTGGATCACCTTTCTTTGGAATAGGCATAAATACGGATATCGTCCAGTCAGTTGGCTAGGTAGCTGTCTTCCAAAGCTATTATAAAATTACATAATAAAGTTAATTGTCACCAACCATTAGGCAAACAAGAAGAAAAATATAAAGCCAGGAGGATAACATAACCACGTATGGTGAAACTGTCAGGCAGGTCCAAAAGATTAAGTAAAATTCAGGATTGAATTATTACAAGGTTACAAAAATATTAGGAGAACCAGCCTGGTGTTCCAGGATCT
>NW_004443961.1:23171603-23172861 GCF_000243295.1 Trichechus manatus latirostris | reverse complement strand
CCAATTGAGCTAGATGTTCCCTGAGACCATGGTCCCCACAGCCCTCCACCAAGCAATTCAGTCCCTCAGGGAGTTTGGATGTGTCTATGGGGCTTCCGTGGCCTTTCCTTGTACAAGTTGTGCTAGTTTCCCATATTGTGTACTCTCTCACACTTCACCCTGCTCTTTTTTTTTTTGAGTTAGAATTTTGTTCTACGTTTTTCTGCAGCTTTGTCTGGGACCTTCTGTTGTGATCCCTGTCAGAGCAGTCAGTGGTTGTAGCTAGGCATCATCTAGTTGTACTGGACTCAGTCTAGTGGAGGCCACGTTAGTTGTGGTCCATTAGTCCTTTGGACTAATCTTTCCCTTGTATCTTCATTCCCCCTTGCTCTTGAAAGGGTGAGACCAGTGGAGTATCTTAGATGGCTGCTCATGGGCTTTTAAGACCCCAGATGCTACTCACCAAGGTAGAATGCAGAACATTTTCTTTATAAACTATGTTATGTCAATTGAGCTAGATGTTCCCCAAGACCATAGTCCCCACAGCCCTCTGCCCAGCAATTCGGTCCCTCAGGAAGTTTGGATGTGTCTATGGAGCTTTCATGACCTTTCCTTGTACAAGTTGTGCTGGCTTCCTCAGTATACCACAGAACTTTTTGATAAAGAGAGAGGAAGGCCATGTGGATGATGTTAACCAATCAACAATTGTGTTATATCTGAATGTGTATTATCAGGGATGACATACACCGTTTTACTGTATATTTGTAGTACTTTGGGCCAGAACCAGTATTGTTTCTATAAAAAATATCTTGGAAATGGATAATATAGGAGTTAGTTCTGAGGTTAATTATGTGAGTAGGGAAATGAAGACAGGAAGAAAATGGGGGAGAGAGAAGAAAGATAAAGACATATAAAGTGAATTAAGAAAGAGGACATTTATGAAAGGGAAATTATCTGGAAACAATGAGAGAGAAAAATAAAAGGAAGAGCAAAGAAAGAAGGAAGGAAAATAGATAAAAAGAGAGAAGGAGGAAGAGGAAAAGGGAGGGAAAACAAAGAAGGGAAAGATGGGAAGAAGGAGGAAATAGGAAGAGAGTGAGGTCGAGAGGGAGGGAAGAATTTACAGCATTTTTGTACACTCTGGGAATGTTCTTTAAATGGAAGTAGTAGTCAACTTAATTTAACATTAGCCTGTTAGTGAATGATCAGTTTCTCAACTACCTTCTTTAAAAAATATTGTCCCTATTTTCCAAGATACTGTGAGTTAAATTAGGAAAAT
>NW_004443961.1:23168011-23170636 GCF_000243295.1 Trichechus manatus latirostris | reverse complement strand
TGAATCCAGCATCTAGCTGTCACTATGATGACCCTCAAATTAGAGAGTAATAAGAAAATGACATTGTACTATCTGACACAAGAGGAAAGTATAAGATATGTACATTGTAGTTTTATTTTTTCAACTAATAAAGCATTACATACATAACTGAAATCTCTCCTTATGTTAATTTTCTGCTGTAACAAATTACTACAGACTTGTTGTTGGGCTGCATCAATTCGACTCAACTCATAACAACCTCATGTGACAGGGTAGAACTTCCCCACAGGGTTTCCCAGGCTGTAATCTTTACAGGAAAAGATTGCCAGGTCTTTCTCCACTGGAGCCACTGTTAGATTTGAACCGACCGACCTTTCAGTTAGTAGCTGAGCACCGTAACCATTGCTCCACCAGGGCTCCTTGCCACAAATTAGAACTGTAAGATAATAAAGTTGTGTGCCACAAACTTAACACACAAATTTCTTATCTTACAGTTCTGTAGGTCAGAAGTCTGACGTGGATCCCACTGGGCTAAAATCAAGGTGTCCAGCTGTGTTTCTTCTAGAGGCTCTAGGGGAGAATACTGTTTTTTTGCCTTTTCTAAACATTCTAAAGGTTGCCTGCATTCTTTGGCTCCTGGCTCCCTTCTATCTTCAAAGCCAGGAATGGTGGGTCAAGGTTTTTTCTCATCTCATCAATATAATACTGACTCTTCTGCCTCCTTCTTCCACTTTTAAAACTTTTGCAACTACATTGGGTCCACCTGGATAATCTAAAATAAAATAATCTCATTAATTTAAAGTTAACTGGTTAAAACCAAAAAACCAAACCCATTGCCATCCAGTTTATTCCAACTCATAGTGACCCTATAGGACAGAGTCGAACTGCCCCATAGGGTTTCCAAGGAGCAGTTGGTGGATTCAAACTGCCAACCTCTTGGTTAGCATCTTCTGGTTAGCAATCTTAATTTCATCCACAGCATTAATTCCCCTTTGCCATGTAATGTAACATATTCACAGTCTCTGGGGATTAGGACATGGACACCTTTGGGGGGCAACTATTCTGCCTACTACACCGGCTACCCATGAATGATTAAAATTCCCTCACTCTTTCTATCTTGAGAATAATATTCTGAATTTGGTGTTTATCAATAACATGCATATATTTTTAACCTATTTCTCTATATGTTTGTAAGCATAAGCAACATTTAGTGTTGTTTGTTTTAAAATTTTCTGAGGGTATCATAACATATGTAAAAGTGTGATTTACCTTTTCATTTGACATTATGCTCTTGTGTGGCTCTAGTTTATTTATTATGAGTGATATATGCATATATCACAGTAAGCACTCTTGTATATATCAACTCGTATGCATGTGCAAAAGTTTTTCTTGGGTATGTAATTAAACGTAGAATTTCTGGAAGAAAGATAAATACATCTTTAAGTTTATCTGATTGTTCTCCAAAATGGTTTTGCCAATTTACCTTTTTTTGAGCACTATATTAAGAGTATTCATTGTTCTGTAGCCTCCACTGTCCCTTGGAATCTTCAGCCTTTCAAATATTTGCCATGCTGATTGTTGTAAAATTGTTCTCATTGTTGATGTGATTTGATTTCTCTGATTACTACTAGTGAGGTTGAGAATCTTTTCATAAGGCTATTGGCCACTCAGGTTTTTTTGTGATTGTTGCCTTTTTTCTTATTGTCTTGTAAATACCTACTTCATTCTAATATAATCTTTTCCTTAAATAGTTATAGCATTGCAAATATCTTCTTGTTTGTCTTTTATCGTCCTCATTTATGACTTATCTTTAACTTTGTTAAAGAAAAGTTTTAAATCATATAATCAAATGTACACATCTTTTATAGTTTATTCTTTTCTGTTCCTTTGTCAACAAAATGTCCCTGTCCCAATGTAATATACAAAAACCAAACCCACTGCCGTGGAGTCCATTCTGACTCATGACGACCCCATGTGTTACTCTTCTATAGTGTTTTCTTGGCAGTGATCTTCACAGAAACAGATCACCAGGCCTTTTTTCTGTAGCACCAATGAGTGAGTTCGAAATGCCAACCTTTAGATTCCTAGTCAAGTGTAAAATGTTTAATCCCCTATATTTTCTTCTCAACATTTTGAAAGTTTGCTTCACGCATTTCTTATAATTTGGATGATGTAATATGCCACTCAGGCCACCCTTAAAAGCCAAAGCACTCATTCCTCACACATTCCCTCAGCTGCCAGTAGTGTTGATTGCTATTGAATCAGTACTGTGTCTCTGAGGATTACCCTCAGCCAAAGGATGCTGCCCGACTCAAGGTTATAACCTCTCCCCAAGAGCAGCCCAGGTATAACCACCGGATAATGAGAGGTTACAAAGACCAGGTTCTCTTGCTTCAGTTCAGGAGAACTTCAATTCTGAAGGACTATTGCGCTGGGCAAGTCTCTGCTGCAAAAGACCTCTTTAAAATGTTAAAAAGCAAAGATGTCATTTAAGTACTAAGGTGCACCTGACCCAAGTCATATTGTTTTCAATTGCCTCATAAGCATGCAAAAGCTGGGCAATGAATAAGGAAGACCAAAGAAGAATTAATGCCTTTGGATTATGGTGTTGGTGAAGCATACTGACTATACCACAGACTGCCAGAA
>NW_004443961.1:23165942-23167527 GCF_000243295.1 Trichechus manatus latirostris | reverse complement strand
GCAGTTCAACATCTTTCCTGCCCATTCTGATTTCCTTGACCCATCACAAATGTTGTTCCCAAGAACATTCCCCAGTAAATCTATGGCAGGCAACATTCAAGGTCTCAGAGTTTGTTTCTCAGGGAAGCTAACCTATGATAGTAGATACTAGGAGTATTCCTAGGAAACAGACTCTAAAAATGGATTTAGAAGCCAAATTCCCAAAGGATATTGACAATGAGGAACCCAACACATGTGGTAGATGGAGTAGTGATAGCCCCTGTCATGTTTTAGGGATGCAGTTAGTAAAACTTTGACCAGTGATGAATTAGGATGTGATGCTAGTGAAAGAATATGAACTGGCACGTGCAATATCCCAAGCACTAGAAGATAAAGGGGAGTAGTAATTATAAGGACTATGCATTATTAGTAGCTGGAGATAATAAGTTGATGATAGACCAAATTTTGAAGATCGAAAAAAACAAATACATAAAACTCTCATGGTTATTAATCAACCCTGATAATCAGGAGAAGGTAGGGCTGCTATTACACAATGTGGGTAGGAAAGAAGGTGTCTGATACCCATTTGGTACCATGGAGTGTCTCTGGGAACTCTTTTGCCCAATTTTTATGGTAGATGTGTGCGACTGTCATAGCTCAAAAAGGAGATCGAGACCAGAGACCCAAAGTCCTAAGGAATGAGGGTCTACATCACTCCAGTAGGTAAGATGCAAACCAATGGTAATTGTTGTTGTTGGTAGGTGCCATCTAGTCAGTTCTGATTCATCATGGCCCTGTGTACAGCAGAACGAAACACTGCCCAGTCCTGCGCCATCCTCACACTCATTGCTGTACTTGAGACCATTGTTGCAGCCACTGTGTCAATCCCTCTTATTGAGAATCTTCCTTTTTTTCACTGACCTGCTAGTTTACTTATGATGATGTCCTTCTCCAGGGACTGGTCCCTCTTAATAACATGTCCAAAGTACGTGAGACAAAGTCTTGCCATTCTTGCTTCTAAGGAGTATTCTGGCTGGACTTCGTCCAGGATATATTTGTTCATTCTTATTGCAGTCCATCATATATTCAATATTCATCACCAACACTGTAATTCAAAGGCATCAGTTCTTCTTTGATCTTCCTTTATCATTGTTCAGCTTTCACATGCATATAAGGCATTTGAAAACACCATGGCTTGGGTCAGGTGTACCTTAGTCCCCAAAGTGACATTTTGCTTTTTAACACTTTAAAGAGATCTTTTGCAGAAGATTTGCTCAATGAAATATGTCATTTGATTTCTTGACTGCTGCTTCCATGGGCATTGATTGTGGCTCCAAGTAAAATGAAATCCTTGTCAATTTAAATATTTTATCTGTTTATCATGATGTTGTTTATTGGTCTAGTTGTGAGGATCTTTGTTTTCTTTGTGTTAAAGTGTAATCTATACTGAAGGCTGTAGTCTTTGATCTTCATCAGTAAGTGCTTCAAATCCTCTTCACTTTCAGCAAGCAAGGTTGTGTCATCTGCATATCAAAGGTTGTTAATGAGTCTTCCTCTAATCCTGACACTGCATTCTTCTTCATATAGTCCAGTTTCTCGAATTATT
>NW_004443961.1:23164239-23165472 GCF_000243295.1 Trichechus manatus latirostris | reverse complement strand
CACAAATATAGATCTCTTCCAGTCAGTTGGCCAGGTAGCTGTCCTTCAATGTTCTTGGCATAGATGAGTGAGCACTTCCAGTGCTGCATCGGTTTACTGAAACATTTCAGTTGGTATTCCATCAGTTCCTGGAGCCTTGTTTTTCACCAATGTCTCAGTGCAGCTTAGACTTCTTCATTTAGTACCAACAGTTCTTGATCATATGCTACCTCCTGAAATGTTTGATCATCGACCAATTCTTTTTGGTACAGTGACTCTGTGTATTCCTTCCATCTTCTTTTGATGTGTCATGATTTGTTCAATATTTTCCCCGTAGAATCCTTCCCTATTGCAACTCGAGGATTGAATCTTTTCTTCAGTTCTTTCAGCTTAAGAAATCTGAGCGTGTTCTGTCCTTTCGGTTTTCTATCTCTAGCTCTTTGCACGTGTCATTATAATACTTTACTTTGTCTTCTCAAGCAATCCTTTGAAATCTTCTGTTCAGCTCTTTTACTTCATCATTTCTTCCTTTCACTTTAGCTGCTCTACAGTTAAGAGCAAGTTTCAGAGTCTCTTCTGACATCCATTTTGGTCTTTTCAATGACCTTTTGCTTTCTTCATGTATGATGTCCTTGATGTATTTCCACAACTCATTGGGTCTCAGTCATTAGTATTCAAGGTGTCAAATCTATTCTTGAGATGGTCTCTAAATTCAGTTGGGATATATTCAAGGTTGTATTTTGGTTCTCATGGACTTGCTCTAATTTTCTTCATCTTCAACTTGAACTTTCCTATGAGCAATTGATGGTCTGTTCTGCAGTCAGCCCCTGGCCTTGTTCTGATGATAATATTAAGCTTCATCCATCATCTCTTTCCACAGACACAGCTGGTTTGATTTCTGTGTATTCCATCCAGTGAGGTCTATGTATACAATCGCCATTTATACACATGAACCTCCACCAGGTATAATGAAAACCAATGGTAATAAGAATCTAAAATGAGTAGAGAAGAGATATATTGAGTATCAGTTGCAGCCTCAAAACTATCTAGAGCAGGAAAAGCTGTAGTTAGTTCAACAAAGAGTCTCCTTGTTAAGTCCTCAGAAAAAAAGTCACAAGAACTTCAGAGAAGCGGGGTCAAGATGGCAGAGTAGTCAGATGCTTCCTGTGGTCCCTTTTACAACAAAGACTCAAAAAAACAAGTCTATCAATTATATATGACAATCTAAGAGCCCTGAACATCAAAGGCAAAGTT
>NW_004443961.1:23163032-23164075 GCF_000243295.1 Trichechus manatus latirostris | reverse complement strand
CCTGGATAAAAAACACCCACTTGGGAAAAACTTGTCTCCCATTTACCTGCTCCCTTCCTGCTCTGCACCAGATCCCGGGCTGACTTCAGGATTGCCAAGTCCCCTGGGCTGGAAGTAGGACTTGTCAAATTACCTGAGCCATTCTGCGAGCCTTGGAGAGGGAACAAACTAACAAAGAGGAAAAAAACAATCTACCGGCTCCCCTAAGCCAAGAACTTAGGGTAGGCACAGCTCCTGTGCCTAGGCATAGGCATAAGGGGTCCATGGACTTTGAATGCATAGACCTGTGTGAGCCCATTTCAACAGCGTAGGCCCTCATTACCACAGCACATCAGGGTATATACCTGAAGTCTAACTGTTTCAGCTATATGGTGAAGTGGCAAGTTCATGACATTTGACACTTCTCTACCTATTAAGCAGGGTCCTCACCTACCCACATCAGGGGCCTGAGGACTGGTGGCTCCACCCACACCACCTAGCCACCCGCAACAGGGGTCCAAGAATAAGTGGTGCCCCTAGTTCTTACAGCCAACAACACTGGGTGCTCATAGTCTGGCTGCAAAACACACCCACCTATGCAATCTAGGAAACAGGGACATGCTTTCCTCCCAGACACTCAGGGGCAGCTGACAACCCCCTGCCTTTCTTGTTGTGTGACCCCCTACTGCAACCAGATACCTGTGCCTATACCAATCACCTATGCCTGTCTAGGACTGTAGGTGAGAGCCTGCACCACATACTTGGTAACCAACTACCTGGACACCTGAGCCAAATTCATATAAGAAAATAATCACATACCTACTAACAGCCCTAACCACCTGGCAACGGGACGTTAGAGCTACAAAGGTGCCAATAATAAAACCAGCTCACATGAGCAGCCTATTTGGGCATATCAAAACAAAACAAAACAAGAAGCTAGGACACAGTAAGCAAACATAAAATAAATATAACTTACTGATGGCTCAGAGACAACACTTAATATCAAATCACATAAAGAGGCAGACCATGATGGATTCAGCAAGCTCCCAAAAAAAGAATCAAGA
>NW_004443961.1:23160159-23161323 GCF_000243295.1 Trichechus manatus latirostris | reverse complement strand
TTAAAGTAAAATCCACCACAAAGGATAAGGAAGGACACTATATAATGATTAAAGAGTCAATACACCAGGAGGACATAACTATAATAAATATTTATGCACCCAACTACAGGGCTCCAAAATACATAAAACAAACTCTAACAGCATTGAAAAGAGAGATACACAGCTCCACAATAATAGTAGGAGACTTCAACACACCACTTTCGGTGAAGGACAGAACATCCAGAATGAAGCTCAATAAAGACACAGAAGATCTAAATGCCCCAATCAACCAACTTGATCTCATGGACATATACTGAATACTCCACCCAACAGCAGCCAAGTATAATTTCTTTTCCAATGTACATGGAACATTCTCCAGAATAGACCACATATTAAGCCATAAAGCAAGCCTTAACAGAATCCAAAGCATCAAAATATTACAAAGCATCTTTTCTGACCCTAAAGCCATAAAAGTAGAAATCAATAACAGAAAAAGCAAGGAAAAAAAAAAATCAAACACATGGAAACTGAATAACACCTTGCTAAAAAACTACTGGGTTATAGAAGAAATTAAGGATGGAATAAAGAAATTCATAGAATCAAATGAGAATGAAAACACATCCTACCAACCTTTGGGACACAGCAAAAGCAGTGCTCAGGGGTCAGTTTATAACAATAAGTGCACACATCCAAAAAAAAAAGGGCCAAAATCAAAACATTAACCCTACAACTGGAACAAGTAGAAAGAGAGCAGCAAAAGAAGTCCTCAAGTGCCAGAAGAAAGGAAATAATAATTAGAACAGAAGTAAGTGAAACAGAGAAAAGAAAAACAATTGAAAGAGTTAATAAGACCAAAAGCTGGTTCTTTGAAAAGATCAACAAAATTGAAAAACCACTGGACAAACTAACAAAAGAAAAACAGGAAGAGGAAGCAAATAACCCGTATAAGAAATGAGATGGGAGATATCACAACAGACCCAAATGAAACTAAAAGAATCATAACATTATACTATGAAAAACTGTACTCTAACAACTTTGAAAACTTAGAGGAAATGGACAAATTTCTATCTAAACTAACACAAACAGAGGTAAAACAACTAAATAAACCTATAACAAAAGAAGAGATTGAAAAGGTAATTTAAAAACTCCCAACAAAAAAAGGCCCTGGCCAGGATGGCTTCACTG
>NW_004443961.1:23133871-23159005 GCF_000243295.1 Trichechus manatus latirostris | reverse complement strand
GGGACATAAAAATGATACTCATGAAGAGTGTGCTTCTTAGCTCAAGTAGATACATGAGACTAAATGGGCAGCTCCTGTCCAGAGGTGAGATGAGAAGGCAGAGAGAGTCAGGAGCTGGTTGAATGGACATAGGAAATCTGGGGTGGAAGGGAGGAGTGTGCTGTCACAGTATAGGGAAAGCAACTAGGGTCGGTCACATAACAATGTATGTATAAATTTTTGTATGAGAGACTAACTTGAATTGTAAACTTTCGCTTAAAGCACAACCAATTAAAAAAAAAAAAAAAAAAAAGACATCAACCAGAATGTTATTGCCAGATGCGATAAACTTACTGTATGAAACAAGTGAATCTGAACAGCAGGAACAGTAGACTGTAGTGGATGTTGTGTGGCACCACTATATCCCCCTTCAGGACCAAGACACTCATTCCACCGTCTGTTTGAAGTAGTAGCTGCTGATGCTCACAACTACATCCCTCGCCAAAGATTGCCCTCAGCCAGTACCATTGTACAAGTACTTACAGAGTGCTTTATCCACCAACATGAGCTACCTCACAATATCACATGGAGCAAAGAACCCACTTTATATAAATGAAGCCTGCTCTCTCCCAAGGCCATGTCCTCTTCCCTGGGATCCTGGGATAGCCTGTTTTCAGTGACTGGTCAAGGTGATATTACAAATGCTCAGCCCCCTTGCCTCAATTTGGATATCTTTGAAAAACCATCCCAGCTTCAAAGCTCTGCATGGGATCTGTTGAGGGTGCTATTTCAACTACATCACAGTTCAGCTTCTGCCTGTGCCCAATCCTGCTTCCCTTGTTACCTCATATGTGTTGCTCCTGAGAGCACTCTGCAATTAATATTTGCACATAAATCTCAGAGTCTGTTTCCCAGGAAACTAAACTATTACTATATGTATGTATATGTGGTATTTTTTCATATATTTAAATGTTATATCAATAATATCACTGAGTATATATGCTTCCACAACTTAATATTTTTCAGTCAATAATTTTGATGTCTGTAGATGTATCAATACACAGCTTTTATTTATTTTAATTGGACCCTATTTTTTTATTGTAAGGATACATGAAAATGTATTTATTCATTCTTCTCTTGAAGAAGAGTCCCTGGGTGCTGTAAACAGTTAACAAATCAGCTGGTAACCAAAAGGTTGGAGGTTCAAGTACACTTAGAGGCACTGTGGTGATCTACTTCCAAAAAATCAGCCACTCAAAATTGTATGGAGCACAGTTCTACTCTGACCCACATGAGGTCACCATGAGACAGAATCAATTCTACAACAACTGAGTTTTTTTTTCTTCATGAAGAACATTTAGGTTATTTATTTCTTAACATCCTACAACTGTCACTATTTGCAGCCTCCTGCTAAATGCAATAGTAGCCTTATCATGATTTCAATACCAAGGGAAGACCACCATTTTCTTATTATTGTCTTTTTTTTTTTTTTACCTTTCTAAACACATAAAATTTAGTGAATATCACTTTTTATATCAATATTTAGTTTTATCAATTTTTATGGTTGCCATTGTTTTGTTTTGTGTTTAATCCCAGGTCTTTTTTCCGTGTTTATTTTTCTTCTTTTAGTTTATCTTTTCATGATTCTTTTAGTGAGAGTCTGTGGGTTATAAACACAGATTTTATATATATCTGAAATGTCTTTCCTTTCACTCTTTCTCAAATAATAATTTCAATGACTATAAAATTCTAAGCTGATAATATTCTTTCCTCATCACATTGAAGATATTCCTCTAGTATGTTCAACTATTGATTGTTATTGATGAGAAATGTACCATCAGTCCAACTACTGTTCTTTACTTGATAACCTGATTTTCTCTCTAGGAACTTTTGAAATTTTCCATTTTAACCCTGATATTCTTCAGTCAATATCTAAGTATAGACTTATTTGCATTTCTCTTATATAGCATTGTGCATCTCCTTTAAATCTGATGCCTCATGACTTTGTTCATTTCTGGAAAATGTGTAGCCATGATTTCTTTAAATAGTCTATCTCTGCCATTCCCTCTGTTCTTAATTTTTCTGTTGCTAGAATTTCGTTGTATGTGTATTAGATGTTCTCAATGTATTCTCTGCATCTTTTACAGTCACTTTCAACTTTTTAATATTTAATTCCCTCCTACTTTCTGGATATTTTCCTCAGTACCATTTACCATGGGCATTATTGAATTTATTCAGTTTATTAAGTTTTTAAATTAATATTTTAGTGATTTTTTTTTATTTCCAAGATTCCTAGTTGGTTTTTTTTTTATATTCACCTATTCTTGTTTCATTTCTACAGTTTTTAAAATAATTTCCTACTTTCTTTAAATGGAAGCTATTTTTAATATATATCATTGAGCATTTTTAAGTATATGTATTTTAAAGTCTTTGTCAGACTGTTTCATAAAACTGATTTTATGTGGAATAAATTTGTTTCAGTTCTGATTGTATATCTCTCACTGTTACCATTAGATATCTTCATGTGTTTAAGATTATTGTGGAAATATTTTTAATGCTCTCTCAGTAAGTTATCTCTAGTGATTCTACAGTTGCTTCTACCCAGTTCCCCTAAACTCATAGCCAAAACCAGGTCTTATACTGGTATTTGACAGTTTCTGCATCATGAAATTAAGGATACCACAGATTCAGTCATACACCATTGGAAGTTTTTTCAGTTTTGTGTCCTGAAGTGATATCTCTGTCCATCTTCCCTACTAGATGAACAGCTTGCTAAATGCTGTAGCCAAAAGCAGTGCTCTGAAATGAATTTAATTTTTATTTTTTATTTTTTTTTTAAGATTTCTTTCCCTGCAAGCAATTTCTATCAAGTTCCTGATTTCAAGCAAGAAACTTCATTTTCATCTGCACCTTTTCTTCCCTACCTTTTGTGTGGAGCACTTTTAGCCACCTTCACCTAAAGGTATCTGTCACACTCCTTACTGCCGCTATCTGGATTGGATCAAGAGATCAGAAATTCCACAGCTTCATTCTAACACATGTTGTAACTTTTCTATTCCATTTACAGTTCTCACAGATATCAATGTTATGCTTGAACCCCGCTAGATCCACTTGGTTTTCCGTTGTGATACATTATTTTCACTGCTATAATTTTGAGGAAGAAGGAATATATAACAACTTGAACATATGGATGTATTTGATTTTCACCAAAAAAAAAAAATTATGATAAAATATCTGCATTTTCTCCCTCTATAGAAACATTGTGGAATTAAACATAGAGCATAAAAAGATCTCATTGTCCTGTGTGGGATATTGCCAATATGATTTTCTTTTTAAATTACTGAAATTAGTGGTTTTCAGAATTTCCAAGTTTTTTAATAACCTGGTGATCATGTTAAAAATGCAAATTCCTGGGCCTTAATTCTCAAAAATTCCAATTTTGTAAGTCTAGGATTAAACGAAAGGTAGGAGGGAGCAGAAAAATTTTAGTCTACTTCAAGTGATATATCCTGTATAACTGATTTTTCTAAATAACAATAAGTTTATTCTAATATGTAATGATTAGTTTTTAAAAACCAAACTGTTCCAAACCTACATACCTTCTTGCAATATGAAAGCAAAAGATCATTTTTATTGAATCTAATTTTCTTTCCTCTCAACTTTTTATCTTTCTGTTCTTTTGTTTAATCATCCCAAAGAGAATTAGTTTAAGGATGGATTATATCTAAAAAAAATTTACCAGAAGTGAAGTTATACTTCTCACCTTGATCACAATGGCCCAGTTTGTACTTCTTAAATGAAATGAGGTGCTTTTTTGGTCATATTACTGCTTTCAATGGTTCAGTGAAGTTAAAAATATCCTCTCTTCCATGGATGGGCAGATGTCTTCTGTATTTTGAATCACTTAATTTTTTTTTTTTTTATGGAATAGGGCAGGAAAGGGAGGGACTATAAGGAGACACTATGAAATATATTCCAGTTTAAAGGCATTGATTTAGGGCAGAGCAATGAGGGAAACAGTAATAAATGCTAAGCTGTGTCAGAAAAGTCAAGGTGACTGACTAATTACAGCACACTCTTCTCTTCCTAGCCTCACGTCTAGTGAAGCTCTGTAGTTTAGTACCTTAGTCCCACCAAAGCCAATTACCCAAGGCAATTTCATGCATGGACAGCACTGAGTTTCACCCTCTCTCTTCTTCTTCCTCCCTGTTTAAATCAAAGAAAATGTATTCCCACGCCATCCCAAATTCAAATTTACAAATGAACGTAGACATTAGGCTCTACTTCTTACAATGTTTTTCTATCACTGTAAATTATGTTTCACCAAGCCAACCTGATTGTACGGGAGAGTTGTTTATTGTGGGCATTTCAAATTGAGGGCAGGGAGATTTCCGAAAGGAAGTAAAAATCCCCCCCAACAAAAAAAAAAAAAAAATGAGTTAAGGAAAAAAGATGCTAAAGGAATGGAAATATCAAAAAGCATTTGGAATAAAAGTTGAACTTTGTAGAAATGAAACTGAGAGGACCTCCTTTAACACATTTATAATGCCACTATTATATATATATATAACTATGCAGGATTATTAAGGCAGAAAATAACCGTTTCTTTGATTCCCAGTAAAATATATGATCATCTGATAATAACACAGCAAACATAAAGAAAATAGAGAAGTTCTCTGCACAAAAAATTTGATAGCTTTATGAATTTTTAATTATCTTGGTTCCTTTCTAAAAGTAAGACAACTACTTGGCCATTTCTAACTATAGAAAATATATTACTGCTATCTAGAAAGAAGGTAGTGATATTCCTTGCTTTTCTAAATGGAAAACAAGATGATCACTGAAACAAACTTAGACATGCAGGGTTTTCACACAGTTTCTTAAAACATCATATTGTTCTTAGAATTTATGGGTTCTTTTCTTTAAATATTTTCATTGAATTTCGATGTGAAGAATGATGTAGTGTGATGCAATTAGACAAGAGGATTTAAGATATAATGAAGTCCATTAACTTCCCCAGATTTCACAGCTAGTTAGTGAACCCAAGAATTGAATATGGAATCTTTATGACTCTATAACATATCCCCTTCCCATTCTATTATCTTGCCTAGAATGTCCTGCCTTCCATCTCTTTATGTCCATTTTTTAACATCAGGTAAAATGCTGCCTCCTTGATAAAGTCTTTGATCCACATGACTGGAAGTAATCTCTCTCTCATACAAAAAATAACAGCAATTTATCTGTATGTATATCTCTTATAATGGACTCATAACTTATTAACCTCATGTTATAGTTATTTTAAGGAGCCTGGTGGTACAGTGGTTAAAGCACTTGGCTGCTAACCAAAAGGTCAGTGGTTTGAACCCACCAGCCTCTCTGTGGGAGAAATGTGACAGTCTGCTTCTGTAAAGATTGATAGCCTTGGAAAACTTATGAGGTCCCAGTGAGTTGGAATCAACTCGACAGCAGTGCTCAATGAGTGCTTTCTGAGTAATTTTATAGTATCCAGTGAGTACATCTTTACAGTGCTCAGTGAGTAAAAGACACTGCCTTGTCCCTTGTAGATAATATTTGTTGAATAAATGAGTGAATAGATTTAACGCAATTCAATTCTTCTGTAATATAATTGAATTAATAACCGATGATCTAGGCACACTATAAAGTAAGGTTTTATTAGCTTTATTTAGGAATAGGCTCACAGTTTCAGACCTTATAGTCAAATAATAATTACATAGGTTAATAAGGTTTTCATGTAAAATGTCTCTGTGCTTTTCTGGAAACCAGGATTTTATGTTTATTGCTATCAAGGTTTTAGGCTGTTACTTGAATCCAATTATCACAAACTATTATTTAATTTCTTTATCTTGATTCTGTAATCCAATGCATTAATTATTTTCCTTGTTTTGAGGTATCTGTATATCCAGTAAGAATTTATAGAAGTAATTGATAATATTGTTAAATAGAAGAGAGATAGCAACAGCACTGGAAATTTTTCAAATAAATTTAAATAACTTATTAACAAACTCTCTTTAGTATTTTTAATCTAGCAACATATTCATTAGGTCCATATTTCTAGATAATTTTCCCGATAACAGACTACTAGAGTGTGTATCAAATGCTTCACTTAAATTAAGATTTAAAAAATCTACCAAAAAAGTCCCTATTTAGAGCACTTTGTTTTAAAAAATGGAGGACTAGCCTATTTCAAATTACTCTCTGATGAAAATAACCAGAGAATTGGGGGAAGAAAAGATAACTAGAAAATATAAAGTATAATAAATTTTTTAAATGGAAAATACAATTACTGAAATTAAAATCTCAATAGATGAGCTTCATGGAAGATTAGACATAACTGAAGAGAAGGTTAGTTAACTGAAAAATAAGTCAAAAAGAAATGTACAAACTAAAGCCAGAGAGGAAACAAAGACGAAAAGTTTTAAAAGAACAAAAGACACAAACGGGATACGGTAAGAATACAGTAAAAAAGTCTAACTCACATGTAATCGGAGTCTAATAGAAAAAGAGAAAGAAGAGTATATAAGCAACATTAGAAAAGAAAGGGGACAAGAAATTTCCAAAACTGAATAAAATACAGGAAGTCAGAAACTCAAGGAATGCTACAAACCGTAAGCAGGATGAGTAAACCTACTAAAAACTGAAGACAAAGAAACATTTTAAAGTCAGCCAGAGAAAACAGACATATTACTTTCATTTTACCTTATAATTTTGAAATTATAGTAAACTGAAGTGAAAATTTCAGAAATGATTCTTAAGAGAAGGTAAATAATATGAAAATAATTCAAGCATAAAAATTTTTTTAGAAGTTTAGTAACAGAATTTTTTCAATTGTCTCTAATATTATGCAACATGAATAAAAACATGGTCTTGGAGTCAAAACTGATTTCTAATCAAACTTGATTTCTAATCCATCACTATATAAATTTCAGCAAATTATTGATCTTTCTGAGCCTCTGCTTCCCATCTGTAAAACATCCACCTGATACGTATTGCGATGAGGATTAAATAAGAGAACAGACCAAAGCCTTCAAACATAGTAGAGTGTCCAAGTAGCCTCTCCCCGACTTTCCTGAGAATGTAATTTTCCTGAGTCAACCGACTAGAAGTCATTTTCATGTTTTTTTTTAACCTCACTCATGGTCAATTACCACTTGGTCATGGCACTATTCTTCCAAATTCATTTTCAGTTATGTGTTCTACCTTTCATCACATCCTTCAAAAATATGAGCTACCTTAGAGGACATCCTGTGCAGACACATTGCTTTATTTAATTGCCTCACCCTTTATTTCCCTTACTGGAAGCAGCTAGAATCTTTAACACCGATATAGTAGCATCAATATTGTACCAAAGAATTTTCTATGAATGGAATGTACATCATCAGCTAAAGTAATAATTATTTTCCTTGTCATAGATTTTTTATTATTCTTAAAAGTATACTTTTTCTGTCCTAAATTAAGCTAATTTTTTCCAAAGAAATTTACAGTGTGGAAATTCCCAGAAAGGATATACTTTAAACTGATTTAAAGTTAACAAAATCTCAGATTGTCTACGTATCTGTCTTAGTCATCTAGTGTTGCTATAACAGAAATACCACAAGTGGATGGGTTTAACGAAGAGAAGTTTATTTCCTCACAGTTGAAGTAGGCTAAAAGTCCAAATTCAGGGCATCAGCTCCAGGGGAAGGCTTTTTCTCTCCGTCGGCCTTCTCTTCGGTGTTCCCCGGGACTAGGAGCTTCTTTGCACAGGGACCCCGGTCCAAAGGACGCGCCCTGCTCCCGGCACTGCTTTCTTGATGGTATGGTGTCCTCCTGTCTCTCTGCTCACTTCTGTCTTTTATACCTCAAGAGATTGCCTCAGGACACAATCCAGTCCTGTAGACCCAGTCCTGCCTTACCTACACAACTGTCACCCATCCTCCCTCATTAACATCATAGAGGCAGGATTTACAACATACAGGAAAATCACACAGTACCAGGAATCATGGCCCAGCCAAACTGATATACACATTTTTGGGGGGACATAATTCAAACCATGACAATATCTAATTAAAAGTTTAAAAACTCAGATTATATCTATATTTTTAGTAAAAAGTCTTTAGTAAAAGTCTTTCTCTAGCTGGAGTAACCCAGAATTACAGCAGATTTTCACCTGCCTTTATAGAGAGCGAAAGAATCTGGCCCTGATAACCCTCTACACTAAACAGGAAGCTTATAAACTAAGTATTCAAGTCCCATTTATGGTATATTTTAATATCCAAATGTCAATACAATAAACCTTTTCAGTAAACATGAAATTGTACTTGTTGTGCTGTATCCATTTGATCAAATTAATTGTAGAAATTGCATCAGTATCATAATCTGGTAGTTCATCCTTAACAACAAATAGAGAAAAAGAAAGAAACATAATGAATAACATACTGAATTTATCTGTGCACTTAACTTAAACTGCTATTTTTATAATTTCCAAATTGTAAAATGGTAATTTTTGTAATTACACAAAAACGATTTTTTTGTTTATAGAATCCATCCCAAGTCTTTACTATAATGAACTTTTGAAGAGGATTAGTCCTAAATTAATCTTTTGAAGCACTGCTTATAAGTAGAATAAAGAAGCAGGAACAGGATTCATACTTTCCAAAACTCACGTAATGACTCACGTCTCTTCTCTCTGAATCCTTTCTTCTTAGTCCACCGGATGCACAATAAAGGATGATTCCACAGGACTTGAATATCCGATGGCAGAAGTTTATTCAGTCAGTTTGGGCAAGGAGTAAGTCTTCCCAATTTTTATAGAAAATAGACTCCATGGTTTCACATTCTGGCCTAGTAACCTAATCGATTCTATTGAAAAGCAATACATCTGAACAAATAGCCCACACGACGTTAAACAAAAAATAGGTACTTATGTATTTACTGTTTCTGTGTATTTTTTACTAGCACCTGTTCTTTTTAGTAGTGAAATTGAGAACGCATCTTTCCCATACTTTGCTAAGATCATTACTTCTTCCATCTAAACTACCTGGATCCCAAGATCACAGCCATAGTAGAATGTCAGGCATTTCTTTTCTGCTGACGTAGTTTATGAAAAAGACAACCCATTCTTCATGGGCTCACCATCACGGCCAGACTCCTGTGCAATGTCCAATGTAAACAGAGCATTCAATTAATATTAAGCAAAAGAAGAAGCAAAACCCTATTAGCTCTTTCTTAGTATCTTATTAGCAATAAGAGCTGATCATAATTACAAACCTTGAATTCAATAATAAAACCAATGGCAAAATATGAGAATATAATATTGGAAAAGAGAGAACATATAAAATAATTTCAGTAGTTGAAAATAACCGGTAAAGTGACCCCAGCAAGAAAGAAATGAGCTGAGTCAATTTTAGATGTATGCTTATACCCAAGAGGCAGAATTTTAAGTGAGCCAAAGTCAGTATGGGATATTGTCAGCTGAGGTTAATATAGTATAATCATAACTCAGGGCAAATACATAGGTTCGCATAATTTTTCTCATCACTTGTTGGATAAAAAATAAAATAGTGATCTCAATAGAAACTCATATTTCTCCTTTTTATTATTTTTAATCAGTCTTTTCTGAGACCTCACATGATAACAGAATCTCCGAAAGCTTTTTCGCTTATTTCCGTGGGAAAAGATAAATATTGTTTTGTTTTAAATGGAATCTAATTTTCATCTCTACTTTAGTAGTTTATTAACTGGCTATAAGGAATTGATTGGAGCATTTCTTTGAGAAGAATTGGTTGTTGGTGCAGATTAAACCAAAACCCAAAACCAAACCCGTTGCTGTCGAGTCAATTCTGACTCATAGCGACCGTATAGGCCAGAGTAGAACTGCCCCATAGAGTTTCCAAGGAGTGCCTGGTGGATTCGAATTGCCAACCTTTTAGTTAGCAGCTGTAGCAGTAAACCACTAAGCCACCAGGGTTTCGTTGATGCATATTACATAGAGAAAAACGTAAGAGTAATGACTCCCACTTCTGAGGCCTTGGTGGCTCTGGGGAGAGGAAGCATTGATGAAGCATCTTGCCCCAAGGTTACTAATTTGCATCACAAGCAAGTTAGAGCATAACATCAGAAGTTCTTTACCATCTGGATATGGCTAGATGACCTGGGTGAGGTGAGTTGGTCTGTGTCCTGTTCCCTGGGCCCAGGCGTCCACTTAGCACTGATTGGACTTGGCAGGCTCTTCAGGGCAGGCCAAAGGCTAAAGGGACACAGAGAGCAGAGTAGTCTTGCACTCAGACAATGGCTTCTTCCAGAACAGGCTGAAACTCTTTAATCCCTACAGAGTTCAATGGAAGAAAAATGACTGCGAATTCAACAGGGGGGATTTAACATTTATGTTAAACTGACATGTAGGGCTTATCACTTCACCACTGTGAAAATAAGTCTTTCAATTAGTCAGTTCAGATCTTGATGTGAAATTTTATGGTGCTTATTGTCTATAATTATGGGCTTAGAGGAATTCCTAAAACAGTGCAATCTGTTCCAGAAAAAGTCAAGTGATACTCTGGACATATGCCTAAATTTGTCCAATCTTTATATTTAGTCAAAGGCTGTTATTATAAATTCATCATTCCTTCTTCCAAATATTGCTTAACACACATTGTTGTTCTATTTGTAACTAAACATATATAGGACACATAAATATATCAGAGGTGAAGGAAAAAGAATTCAGGAATATATATATATGTTGTTGTTGGGTGCTGTCAAGTCGATTCCGACTCACAGAGACTCCATAGGACAGTAGAACCGCCCCCTAGTTTCCTAAGCTGTAATCTTTACAAAAGCATATCGCCAGGTCTTTTCTCCCATGGAGCCTCTGATGGGTTCTAACCACCGGACTTCTGACCACTGACTTTTTGGTTACAGCTGAGTGCTTCACAATTGTGCCACCCAGGGTTCCATATACATCCATATGCACATACATACACCGTGTTATTTCATTTCCCATAAAGTTCTAATGCTACTTCATAAAAAAATAATAAAAAATTAATGTGAGTATATAGTTTCTGTATAAAGTGACAGAAAACTATGGCACATGGATTAAAAATGTATTCATTTTTTCTTTAATTGTAGTTAAAAATAATTAAGAATATTTTAACAGCTTTTGCTAACAGGTCCAAATCAATACAAATAATTTAAAATTTTTCACTGTCCAAAAACAATGTCTTTTATTGTCTTCTCTTACTTAATATTTTTTAGTAATAGATAATGGTAGGCTCGAGTCCAGATATCCTCCGTACTTTGGAAGGACAGTAAGGATCCAGTTTCTTTCTTGACACATACACACAGTCTAGGACCTTTTTCTAATACCAGTTCTATGATACGGAATAACAAATGCACTGCAGAGTTTCTAGGTTAGAAAGATGTATTAGAGATCGCAGTGTGTAAGGAGGATATAATTGGATCCAGAAAACTGTAAAATCACACATTCAAGTACATTACAGCAGGGTTTTATTTTATAAATATATATCTACAATAGGAATTCAAAATCGCCGTTTTTTTTTTACAAAATTTCCACTGTCTAATCAAAAGGTGATTTTATAAAATGCTACTAACAGTACCCTTGTCCAATCTCGATTCATACAGATCGATTCTTCTATTTAGTTTTACATTTTTCTCCCTAAAATTTATAGACCCGGTTACAAATCACTGCTGAGTGACATTCAGAAGATATTGCAAGGGCGTCTACTCTACCTCTCTTGTCAAGTGTGTTTCAGCAGAGAGATTATTGATGGAAGCCTGAGACACAGATGAAGAGAAATTAGAGCTGCGAGGTATAGAATTGCAGAAATTGCATCTATACAAACAGCTGAAAGCAAGATGATATTCTGTTCAAATGTTTCCTATTTCAAAGAACTCTCTAGAGTCCCATTTACTCCTGACAAGTACTAACAGTGCTTACAAGTTTTCTTCAGCCTAGTGAATTACTCAAATTAAGAAGAGTTTTAGTTACAAAGAAACCTGCATTAGGTCTTGAAAACTGTAGAACAAAATCTGTAAAGGATTTTATCAGACAATAAGATCTAGCTCTGGTTTGTTAATTTGCAAAATAAAACTATGAAATAACTGGTTCTTTCTCAATGCTATTGTACAAGAAAATTATTTCAGCTAGTCATAAGCCAAAACCAAAAGATTCCAATAGATCCTTCACAGATGACTCTAAAATATCAGCCCAAGAAAGCATAAGGAGTGTATTTCAGGAGTTGTGAAATTGTAAGTGTTCATCTTCCCTGAACAACTCACTCCTTCATACTACCAAATATTTAATTCTATTTTTTTTCCTTACTGCCAATCACAGAGTTTTCCAAAGTGCATTTTCCAGATCACTAGCTCAACAATATGTTTATGAAAATCTCTTAATAAAGAGTTCCAGTGCTCAAATTAATGAATCATCAAACTATCAATCAACTTTCTTTACTGCAGGACTTCTCAGAGCTAATATACATCATGGTGGCCCATGATGGGGACAGAATACTCAGCATTTCCAAATTTATTTGATGATGCAGCCATTTTTTTTTAATTCACAGAGTAACCTTTGACTACTGTTCTAAAGAGCATCAGTAACAATTTTATAGGCTTGCGGTTTGAACTATTAGCATAGAAACTCGCTAGTTGTTTTTCAAAAGACCAAAGTCACCAGTTTTTTGGCTTTGTGGGAAATGTACAGCAGGATGAAGACATATTCTCTCAGGGACTGCATCTGATCCCCACCTCCCCACACTGGCACTCTCCACTCCAGCCAGTCACATTAGCAGGCTTGCTATCAGTCAGGTAATCACATATGTAATCATAGATATTCATGCTAGCCACTCATACCAACATGTTCCCCTGAAAACATCCCCTAGACATGAAAAGTAACATCATTTTCAATGTTTATAATGGCTTCTCTTATTTTTGTTTGCAGCATACTATTACTGTGCTGAAAGGTTGTTACTTTATGTCCCCTAAATCTTCCTGCCTTCGCTCAGTAGTTACTCTCAGTAGTTACAATGACCAAAAAAACTTTTGCCAGTTCTGTTTTACCAAAAAAAAAAAAAAAATCTCTTATACTTTCTCTTTAAAAGAAAAAAGTCTAGCTTTTCTTTTTTTATTTTTGTCTAATTAAGAAATACTCTGAGAGATGAAATTCCATCCATTTGAAAATAAACCTTTGGCCCCATAGAATGTATGCTACATTTAGTTGCTTGGGAAATTGAACTGTAACTGGTGTGATGGACACTTGCTGCTTGTCTCTTTATACTCACTTTGGTGTTTATGATGGTCTCCCTTTAACGAGCACTTGGCTTTGTGCAAGAGATACCGCTTATCCGTTTGCACATATTTTCTCAATTTATCTTCATAACATCCCATATAAAGGTTATTAGTAACTCCATCTTATAGATGGAGAAACTGAGTCTCAGAGAAAAGAAGCTTATCGCCCAAAGTCACCGTTACTAAGTGACAAACCCGGAACCTATATTTATCTGATTTTTATTGTTGTTTTGTGCCAGCAAGTCGATTCCAACTCATAGCAACCATATATGACAGAGTAGAACTGCCCCATAAGGTTTCCTAAGCTGTAATCTTTTATTTATTTCTTTATTTTATTGTGCTTTAAGTGAAAGCTTACATTTCAAGTCAGTTTCTCATACAAACATTTATACACACATTGCTATACGACCCTAGCTGCTCTCCCTGTAATGTGACAGCATGCTCCTCCTTTCCACCTAGGAATTCCTGTGTCCATTCAACCAGCTCCTGTCCCTTTTTGCCTTCTCATCTCACCTCTGGAGAGGAGCTGCCCATTTAGTCTCATGTATCTACTTGAGCTAAGAAGAACTCTCTTCACGAGTATCATTTTATGTCCCACAGTTCAGTCTAATCTTTGTCTGAATTGTTGACTTCAGGAATGGTTTCAGTTCTGGGCTAACAGAGGGTCCGGGGATCATGTCTTCTGTGGTCCCTTCAGTCTCAGTCAGTCCATTAAGTCTGGTCTTTCTACTAGAATTTGAGTTCTGCACTCTGCTTTTCTCCTGCTCCGTCAGGGACTCTCTGTTGTGTTCCCTGTCAGGGAGGTCATTGGTGGTAGCCGGGCACCATCTAGTTCTTCTGGTCTCAGGCTGATGGAGTCTCTGGTTTATGTGGCCCTTTCTGTCTCTTGGGCCAATATTTTCTTTGTGTCTTTGGTGTTCTTCATTCTCCTTTGCTCCAGGTGGGTTGGGACCAATGGATGTATCTTAGATGGCCACTTGCGGCTTTTAAGACCCCAGACGCCACTCACCAAAGTGGGATGCAGAACCTTTTCTTAATAAATTTTGTTATGCCAATTGACCTAGATGTCCCCTGAAACCATGGTCCCCAGACCCCCACCCCTGCTACTCTGTCCCTCGAAGTGTTTGGTTGTACTCAAGAAACTTCTTAGATTTTGGTTTAGCCCAATTGTGCTGACTTCCCCTGTATTGTGTGTTGTCCTTCCTTTCACCTAAAACAATTCTTATCTACCATCTAGTTAGTAAATACCCATTTCCCTCCTTCCCCACCCTCATAACCATCAAAGAATGTTTTCTTCTGTGTTTAAACCATTTCTTGAGTTCTTATAGTAGTGGTCTCATACAATATTTGTCCTTTTGCGACTAATTTCACTTAGCATAATGCCCTAGGCTATAGTCTTTATGGGAGCAGATTGCCAGGTCTTCTCTCCCACAGAAACACTAGTGGGCTCTAAATGCCAACCTTTCAGATTGCTGCTGAGTGCTTAACTGTTGTGTCACCAGGGCTCCTTGTCTGATTCTTAAGACCCTAATTTTCCCAGGATGCCAAACAGACATTCATATCATCATTTCCAACAACCCCTTAGTAAAGTTATGATCACCCACCCCAGTCAGAGGAGCCCTTCCTCACATCTTCTACCAAAAAAGCAAAGGATTTAAGCTTCTTTGAAACTGGGCCTGAAGTGATGGATAAAGAAAATGAAACAAAAATAGAAAACTCCCAGGGTGTACTGAGCGAGGTGGGGCACCAACCTGATGAGATCTTCTAGACTCTGCACGCATCACATTTTAGAGCCAACTGAACTACCCTACCTCCTGTAATATAATTTATGGTTCTATCTTCTTATAAATGTAGCACAGTACATCCTTAGAAAAGTGTTAAAATCGTCATATGAGGAATCCTCCCTATAGACTCCAGTTAATAAATCTTGGCTGTGAAGTGAAATGCAAGAGAGTTACTGCGTAAGACATGCACCCTTTATCAGCAAATATGCTGACTAGCCAGGATGCACAGTATCGGTGTTAATAATTAGGCAGAACTGAAAGGTCATGAGAGACAGAAAAGCAGCTGAGGCCACTATGGCATGAGTTTGTTAAAATGACTGTCTCTTTGAAAAAACATGATGTTATCAAACATCAAATAGCTTGGCTATGTGACGCCTTAATCCATTTTTCTCCTTCACTCGATCTGACAGACTTGGCCATGGAATGGACAGGAAAATCTATGACTCAGAGAATAATAGTAAAACTCAAATACTCAAATATTTGAGGCTCCCGACAAAAACGTTTGACTAGCTTCTGCTAAAATGAATAAAAGAAGAATGAAACAGAAAGTAACAGTTATTAAATACCTACTATGTGCCAGGAGGAGTCCTGGTGGCGCAGTGGTTAAGAGCTCAGCTCCTAACCAAAAGGTTAGCAGTTCGAATCCACCAGTCACTACTTGGACACCCTATGAGGAAGTTCTCCTCTGTCCTATAGGGTCACCATGAGTTGGAATTGACTTGACGGCAATGGGTTTGGTTTTTTTGTTTTTTGTTTTTTGTTTTGGTATGTGCCAGGAATGAGGGCAGTGGTGGTTCAGTGAAAAAATTCTTGCCTTCCATACAGGAGACCCAGGTTTGATTCCCAGCCAATGCATTTCCTGCACAGCCACCATCCATCTGTCAGTGATTACATGTTTTATGATACTGAACAGATTTCAGTGGGGGTTCCAGACTACAATGGACTAGGAAGAAATGCCTAGTGATCTACTTCCAAAAAATCAGCCAAAGAAAGCCCTGTGGGATCAGGAGAGTCCTATCTGTAACCAATCATGGGGATGGTGCAGGACCAGGTAGCATTCTGTTCCTCTGTGAGTGGGGTCACTATGAGTTGGAGGCTTGACTCAAGGCAGCTAACAACAATAATGTGCCAGACACTATGCAGGTATTTTGACCACACATCATTCCACTCATCCTCTAAACTCTATAAAATATAAAATAGGTGTTCTGCAAATGAGAATTACTAATGAAACAATGCCCTTGCTCCTTAGATTTCACAACTTCTATGAAGTTCAGCCAGGGTTCAAAGAGATTTGCTCACTCCAAAGATTACACTTCTTCCACTATCTATTCTGCCTCCCTGGGGTTATTTTTACTGTCCTGACCATTCTGTAGGATACAGAATGCTTTAAGAGGAGAAGAGACCGTATATGAATTTCCTTGTTAATCCCTCAGTTTATGCACGAGGAAATTTAGATCCTCAGAGAATTAAAATTTACTCAAAATCAAAAGCTTCTTTGTGTCCAAAAAAAAACCATTGTCATCTAGTCAATTCCAACTCATGTTGACCCCACAGGCTACAGAGTAGAACTGAGATTCATAGGGTTTTCTGGGCTGTAATATTTATGGCAGCAGATTGCCAGGGCTTTCTTCCACGGTGCTACTGGGTGGGTTCAAGTTGCCGACCTTTTGTTTAGTAGCCTAGCGTAAAACGGTTTGCTTCACTCAGTGACTATAATAAAAAGGAATTAAAATAGGTTCCTTGATTCATAATCACTTTATCTTTTTACTGTTTCTCACTGGTTTCCTTGGTGTCCTTTAAAAATCATGTTTTTAAAACCAGGTCTACCACATTTCACAAGTCCAGGGAGTGCCATTCATACTGCAGGACCCGACATCCCAGGTCAGACTGTCTGTGGGCTTATGTGTTTGTTTTTAAATATAATTGTAGTAAAATATTCATTAAAGAAGGAAGAAAGGAAAGAAGGAATGCTATTATTCTACTTATTGAACTATATTTCAATTTATTTTGTTTGCATGTTCATTCCCATTTTAGATTGAAGACAGTGAATGTATTTTACCCATCTCTGTATACTCAGAACCTGACACAGTATTTGGCAATATCATTTCTCAATAAGTGTGTGTTGAAGAGAGTTGAACTGGGTTGAATTGACCTGACTTGAATTTACCTGAAGTGAATTTATTTAAATTTAATTGGCAGCTCTTACCATTTGATCAATCAGGTTATATTGCCAACATCCACTTAAGATTTTAGAGTAGTTTCCTGAGGAAAAAAAAAATTGTGTTGGCTTGTGTTTACAAGGTCAGGATCATGGATGAACAGTAGGCTCAGAGGGACCCAGCCTAGAGGGTCCACACTCAGCTGCAAGTTGCCTTACTCAGAACATAAAGTATTCTTCACACTTTGGCCTGGCACTTTAGCTGGATTACAATAAGCACTAGAAGCACAACGAGGCACAGAAGCAGAAAATTAGACATGCCATATGTCTAAATATAGCATAAGAGATAAAATCTAAGGTTCCAAAGAAAACAATGCTGAGGAAATCTTTACTTTGGTCTTTGGTTGTGTAGACTGTCAAACAACTTCATGAAATTATTCTAAAATCAGTTTTAATAAATTTTAAATATAATAGTTTTAAATAGTATTTTGTAATTTTTGTAATGTTTTATTTAGCTCAGTATGCCTCCAATTTTAAATATTTATATTTCAGAATGCAATATTTTTAGAAAGATATTTTATAGTTGAAATATGTAGGTGATTCAGCGAAATCACAGGCAAGTTTTACAAGTTTCTAGTGGTTACGAGGGTCCAACTATTTTGCAAGGAGGACTCATTCTACATAGATGCAAAGAAAATGCTTTGTGGACAAATGGGAGAGTGACATTTCTCATAAACAAACAGAACATGTAATCAATCAGAGTGAAGTAGAAAGGAACCATACAATTAGACAAAAACAAATCCAAGGCCTTGAATACTTAAAGCTTCAGATATTGTTGCCCAGAACAATGATAATGAAGATGATCCCCTTTCTATGGGTTTAGGAGAGAAAATACCCTTCTAGAATATCTAAGGCTAGAAAGACAAATTCATGGCCTCCTTTTCCCAGTTTTACTGTCTAATAATTACCAGGGTAATGGAGGATTGACAATTGTGGTAGAGACAAGCACCTTATAAATGAGAAATCCTGTCCAGAAGGACATTACCTTCCACAAAAGTAAATTTCTAGCACCATGGGTCATATATATTTCAAACTTCATATATCATAGATAAATATAGTGTATAAAATATATTGTATATATTTCAGCTTTATTTCAAATCTGGGATTTGGTTTAAGAAAAATTGTTGTCAAATCGACTCTGACTCATTGCAGACCCACATTGTGTCAGAGCATAGCTGTGCTCCACAGGGACATAGATCACAAGCCTTTCTTCTGAGACACCTCTGGCCAACCTTTCAGTTAGCAGCCGAGCACATTAGCTGTTTGCACCACCCAAGAACTCCTACATTTAGGTAAGTAAGGGAGATGTCTCTGTAAGTCTTGGTAAAAGACCAGAATGACTAAGTTGTGCTTTATAAAAGCTAAAAATTTCTGAGACATACATAAATAGTTAAGAATTTCTGAGATATATAAATAGTGCCTAGACATACTTGATAAAAAACATGCTCTTTGGATATAAATTTTAAATGTAGTACTAAAAATTCTTAATAAAGAGCTACCCTTTTGTATTAAAATTTTTTTGTTAATTACAATCACTTCTGTGTCTTACATGTGACTGTGGGAACCACACAATCACAAAGATGAGGATTACGGACATAAGCTCCTGATGTCAGTACAAGTTATTTTCAGAGTTAAATTCGAGGAGAGAATAAATCTCTTAAATTTGACTCTGCAGTCTCAACACTAAAGTGATGTACATGTCACACTTACACGGTGCTTTTATTTAGAAAATGAAAAAGGAAGCCAGTAAATTGCTCCGGTACTCCCAACTTCTAAAAATGAGCCACAGTCCCCTGCAATATATCTGTTAAGAAAAAATAAATAAATAAAAGCCCAGTTCATAAAGTTTAATAATTTAATGTTTGAGGAAAAAATAGAATGAAGTATGTGATTTTGACTGTGAAAATATGCACATGTAAGTCAAAACAAGAAAAAAAAATTTAGAATAAAATTTGTTCAGTTTGGGATGCAGTTCTGTGGCAAGGGCTGAGAGGAGATAAGACTTGAAATCCAGATTTGGGGCAATATCTGTGTAAAGGTGATAGTCAAAGTCATCCGTGAGGATGACAACTCCAAGGGTGAGATCTGACAGAAATGGCCTTTGATTCTCTGACCAAGGAAAAGTGAGAAGCAAAGCACACAGATTCATATGAAATACTGTAATCTCCATTTTTTACAATGGCGGGGGCAGAGAAGGAGCTTCATTAGGCGACTCATTTCTTCTTTATCCCCATTAAGTCAAAATGCTGGGCTGGTCCTTGTTCTGATGATTGTTCCTACATATCTTTTCAGTTACCCCAGACTTCTAAGATATAGAAAGTGTGCATCAAACTCAGATATGCAAAGAAATTATATGACAACCTAAAACAGAAGGGCAATGCTAGACTACCTTCTAGAAGACTAAGGCCAGAAAAAGATACCACAAGAAAACTACAGATCAATAAAAGATGCAAAAATCCTCAAATAACTACAAGGAGAGTGAATCCAAGAGTACATTAAAAGGATTATGCATCACGACCAAGTGGGATTTATCCCAGGACTGTAAGAGTAGCTCAGCAAAAGAAAAACAATTAATGTAATAGACTGCATTAATAGAATGAAGCAAAAATACCACACAATCATGTCAGCTGACAAAAAAAAAAAAAGGATTTGGAAAAATATAACACCATTTTATGATAAAAACAGATAATACCTTTGATAAAGTTCTCACATCCAGGATATATAAAGAACTCTTACAGCTCAACAACAACAAGAATAAAAAATAAAAATAAAAAAATGAACGCAATTAAAAATGGACAAAGGACTTGAAGAGACATTTCTTCAAAGAAGGTATGTAAATGGCCAACAATCAAATGAAAAGATGCTCAATATCATTGGTTATCGGGAATGCAAAAATTTGGGAAACAATAATGTTGGCGAAGTTGTGGAGAAATTTGAACTCTCAAATTTGTGGAGAAATTTGAATTTGCTGATGGAAATGTAAAATGGTTCAGCTACTATGGAAAAGAATTTGGCAATTTCTAAAAAATTAAAACATAGAATTAACATATGACCCAGCTATTCCACTCCTAGGTATACACCCTAAAGAATTGGCAACAGGTACTCAAACAAATACTTGTACACAAATGTTCGTAGCAGCACTAATCATAATTGCCAAAAGGTGGAAGCAACCCAAATGTCCCTTAATGGCTCAAATGCATGAATAAATTATGGTATATACATACAATGGAATATTATTCAGCTATAAAAAGGAATGAAGAACTAATATATTCTGGAATATAGATGAAACTCAACAATGTTATGCGAAGTGAAAGAAGCCAGATATAAAAGGTCACGTATTGTATGATTTCATTTACATGAAATATCCAGAACAGGTAAATCTATAGGGTAGAATGTCGAGTAACTGTTTAATGGGTAGGGGTTTTTATTTGGAGATGATGAAAATATTTTGAAACTAGATAGAGGTGGTGGTTGTGGACGTTCTAAAAACCACCGAATTGTTCACTTTAAAATGGTTAATTTTATGTTACATGAATTTCACTTCAATTAAAAACAATTGTGAAGTGAGCCAGACATCATTTGAGCTTCCTGTGGTTATACATGTCAGCCTTCATTCATTCAATCATTCAACAAATATTATTGGTAGGAAAGGTTCTAGCTGCATGAAAAAGATAGCACTTCTGCCCTTATGGAGATCACATTCTGCAAAGACGTATTTCCCTGAATGAGTGGGAAGGGATAAAATAAAAGAGGAAAACAAAGGAAGGTAAGGAGAAGAAGAGAAAGGAAGGACAAGACAAAGTTCACTGTTTTCCTGTACACATTAGGGGGAAAAAATTCTTTAAAATTTTGTTGGTTTTGGTGTTTGTTTTTTGTTCTGTTTTTAGCAAATCATATATCACATCAAAAAACCATTGGAAACATTAATTCATGCCTTCGATCAACAAATACACTGAATGTCTTTTATGTTTCAGGCACTGGAGATTCAGCAGTGAGACATCCCTGTCATCTTGGGGCATAACTTGGTGGTTGACCAGCCACTGCCTCCTTTGCAGAGATTACTTTTAGAAGGCTAGCAGAACCAGCATGACTAGCAGCCTCCCTAAGTGACTTCACCTTCGACTCCTATTTTTCTCATACCAGACACAATAGAATCACAGAAATTTAGGGTCGGAAGGTATGTTGGAGATTATCTACTCTAGCACCCTTTATTTACAGATGTATGAACATGGCTCAGGGAGTTTAATTAACATTCAAAGGTTATTCTGAAAGTTGTGATAATGAGGAGACACTGGAAATTTATTCCTTGTGTGTATGTATGTGTGTGTGTGTACACGTATGTGCTGAGAGGGCACATAAAACGCATGACTGTTCACAAGGAAGTAGCTTCCACTTCCTCAAACAATGTTTCCTTCATTTTCCCAAAAATAAACCTGATCTCTTACTACTCAGAGCATTTCTCATTTATCACTAAATTCTCCTTTGAGAACTTGGACTTGACGAACATTGAAAACCCTGCAAAAGTTTTTTCATCTCTTGAAGTCCCTTCCATAAATTAATGAAGGTAACTCATTTTCTCCCACATTTCTCATAATCCAGAAAGTGAGAATCAAATATAATTTTTAAAACTGAGTACAAAAAAACCCTCTTTCTCTTTTATGATTGCCTGTTTTTGATCCTCTGAAAAATGCAAGGCAAACTTCCAACACAGACGAGTTAATCTTATATCCTGACTCCATTTAAAATAACTCAATCATATTCATTAACACAAAGATAGTGAGAAGCCCCCACATTTAGTCTCAAACAACATGAGGTCATCAACATAATAAGGGAATCATATACTCCTAGTCATTAATCTTAATTTCAAAAATTACATTTGAAGATTTAATTCTCTCTTCCTATGTCTGGACAGGCTAAAACCAGCAGTGAGGAATAATCTTTTCAGCTTTAATTGCATTTGTTCCTATGACTTCATAAAAAGGACAATTCTAGTCTCTATTTGCAAAAGAAAAAAAAAGATCATAGATAATCCTTATTATCACATTATTGTTCTCCGTAACATCAATAGCTGGGCCTCCACGGTAGATGAAAACAAAATATTAAAAAATATATAAAACCCTAAGTTTCTATTCTTTGTAAAAATCATCATCTTCATCAAGAAATTATTGATCACCTGCTTTGGATACAAAGAAGTGCAATGCACAATATTTTCCCTCAAGTAGCTTAACTTCTATTTAAAGATAGACTCCATTGCATATAACAATAATAAAGTATAACATATTATGATAACTCAAAGCAAGATATTGGTTGGTATACTGGTAAGGCTCTGCAACAGGAGTCAGAAAAACTGGGAAGGAAGGGAAATAGCATTTATTGATTACTGAGTATGTGACAGTCTCTGTGCTAAGTACTTCACATATGCTATCATGTGTAAACCGCATGGAAATCACCACCCAACCAATTATCTCTATTTTAAAAATGAGGAAACTGAAGCTGAGAGAAGGGAAAAGACTTCCCTATATAATGCAGCTAGAAAATGATAGGGTCATAAAGAATTTAGGTTTGTCATCAATGTCTACCCTGCTGCCCCAAGAATGTGTCTCTTCCCTGAGAAATTTAGGTGTTATGCCTGGTTCTGACACTTGCTAGTAGTTTGTTCTCAGATGCCTCACTTAACTTGTTTGGAATTCAACTTCCATATCACTAAAATAAGAATTCTCTTTGTCCTCTAGGTTTTCATAATTTTCTATTGCATATTTTCATATGCATTGTAATACAGTCCATCAAAAACACTTTGGAAATTAGGAGGAAAGAAAAGGAAAAAATTAAATGCAATTCACCGTTTAACAAAAGCACCATAAATATTTTGGTAAAATTCCTTTCTGTTTCTCCCATCTAACTATAGGAGGATAGGGTTTTCTAATTCCCTAACTTATTACAGGGTTGCTATGAGTCGGGATTGACTCAACAGCAATGGTTTGGAGCTCTGGTGGCATAGTAGTTAAAGAGTTTGGCTGCTAACCAAAGGTTGGCTGTTCACATCCACCAGCCACTCCTTAGAAACCCTATGGGGCACTTCTACTCTGTCCTATAGGGTCACTATGAGTCGTAATTGACTAAATGGCAATGGGGTTTTTTGTTGTTGTTGTTGTTTTTTAACCATTTTCTTGGAGAAAAGCAAGTATCCATATCCTTTTATCATGAACCCAGTCCATGTTAGTAAAATAGAAGGAGAAAAGAGATAGAGAACACTCAAACATTCTAAGAGACCGATAATGTTAGCGTTTGAAAGTTTGTCTTGTGGCTGCTTGTCCATAAGTTAGGACTGTCATGTGCTGTTCTTACACACACACACACACACACACACATATGCCAGCTTCTTTTTTGCAAAACAAACTGAATGGAATCTAAAGGTCAGAGCCAAGGGGGCAAAAAAGACAAACCCCGGGGGAATAGCCGAAGGGTAAAACAAAGGGACATTAAGGGAGAGGGAGAAGAGCAGCCCCAGACGGAACAGACTTCTTGATCTCTATCCAAATGACTCATAATGGACCTAAAAGTGGCTTGAGGGGAAAAGCAAAGAATGGTATTGCACCATTCTCTGGACAGTGTGTGCATTCGATCATCTAAGAGTTTCCAGTAATGGACTATATGCCCTTCCAAAAACTAAGGGCATCGCAAAGTGGTTACATAATATATCTTGGATATATATATTTAACATGAAGATATATGAACAGGTTTGTGAGGTACCTCTGACTATCAGTCAGTAACTCATAAACATTTTAACGTCATTACATACTCTCATAACCCTAATTTTAATACCTGCATAATATCCAACTGAATAAGTATATCAATGAGTTTACTTAGTCATTATTCTATTTTTGGACCTTGGAATTGTTTCCATTTTTTATGCTAGTGTAGCAGCATGCCCAGTGAGGCTGACTATAATTTTTTAAGGGAGAAAATATTATTTTGTAAAAGTTGCTAGCAGTTTCTTGGTGAAGATACCAGTTACATAGGAAGGCCCTTGATTTGCAGAGGATCAAATGAATCACACACACACAATCTAAAGCAGTAAGCATCCCCCCAAAAATATAGCAGATTTGTGTCTAAGACTAAAAATGTAGATGTTGGTGGCATTGGGAAGTAATCCTCTCATACAAAGTCAGGTCCTCTAAAACTTTATGTAGGGCTAAGGATCCTTATAGGTCACTGGTGATACAAACAGTTATGCTCAGCTACTAACAGAAAGTTTGGTGGTTTGAATTCATCCAGAGGCACCGTGGAAGAAAGGCCTGGCGATGTATTTCTGAAAGGTCATAGCCATTGAAAACTATATAGCATGCAGTTCTACTCTGACACACATGGAATCACACTGAGTAGGAGTCAATTCAATGGCAATGGGTTTGGTTTGGTTTTTAAGGAGCCTTCTAAAAGAAGACTTTTTCCCTAGGATGTTTAGTGTTATTGGAATCCACCTAAAGCCAGATCATTGGAAAGAACAGCTGTCCCGAAGAGAAAATCTGCTAGAAAAAAATGTGATATTCTGGTTTGGAGACTGGGCCCAACTTCAGGCTCTAGAATGTTGTAAGGATGGGCTGGTTCTTCAGCACTTGGCTGATGCTAGAACCTCTCCTGACACAGCCACTGTGATGTGCCTTGGGGAAAATAGCTGGGGGTATGCACTGAATGAACTAGTCATTAAGAATTGTAGTATTTGTGTTTGAAGCAAACATACTATAAAGTAACCTGGGAGGAAAAAATGTCTTCTCTCTGCACACAAAGAAATAATTGCCAAATCAGCAACAGCTGGGTTCCTTGTTTGCCATGGTGATTCCAGCGGTAGTGAAGGGC
>NW_004443961.1:23131775-23133513 GCF_000243295.1 Trichechus manatus latirostris | reverse complement strand
AATCAGGACATGGCAGCTTTGTTCTTAAAAATAACAATGCAATGAGCATCTCTCAAAAAAGTCTTCCCAGTACTTTTTAATCTACCTTTGTGATAAATCCACAGAGGCAGATAAAGGTAAGTTATTGTCATTTCTAGAGATGAATAAAAAGTGAAATAAGTTGTAAAGATGATATGTGCCAACATTCAAAGAAAGTAGAATCACTGTAAGTTAAAGAACGTGAAGAGAAAGCCTTCATAGAAAATGTTGCTGTTGTTGTTCAGTGCTTTCGAGTCCATTCCGATTCATAACAACCCTACGTGTAACAGAATGAAACACTGCCCAGTCCTGCACCATCCTCACAATCTTTGCTATGTTTGAGCCCATTGTTTCAGCCACTTTGTCAATCCACCTCATTGAAGGTCTTCCTCTTTTTGGCTGATCATCTACTGCACCAGGCATGATGTCCTTCTGCAGGGACTGGTCCCTCCTGAATAATAGGTCCAAAGTATATGAGACAAAGTCTTGCCATCCTCACTTCTACCAAGCATTCTGGACGTACTTCTTCCAAGAAAGATCTCGTTCTTCTGGCAGTCCATGGTATATTCAATATTCTTCGCCAACACCATAATTCACAGACATCAATTCTTCTTGGGTCTTCCTTATTCATTTCCAGCTTTCACATGCATACGAGGTGATTGAAAATACCATGGCCTGGGTCAGGCATATTAGTCCTCAAAGTCACCTCTTTGTTTTTTTAACCCTTTAAATTGGTCTTTTACAGCAAATTTGCCCAATGCAATGTGTCATTTGATTTCTTGACTGCTCCTTCCATGGGAGTTGATTGTGGATCCAAGTAAAATGAAATCCTTGACAACTTCAATATTTTCTCCATTTATCATGATGTTACTTATTGGTCTGGTTATGAGGATTTTTGTTTTCTTTATGCTGAGGTGTAATCCATACTGAAGCCTGTAGTCTTTGATCTTCATCAGTAAGTGCTTCAAGTCGTCTTCACTTTCAGCAAGCAAGGTTGTGTCATCTGCATATCACAGGTTGTTAATGAGTCTTCCTCCAATCCTGATGCTGCGTTTTTTGTTTTTTGTTTTTTGTTTTTATATAGCCCAGCTTCTTGGATTATTTGATCAGCATACAGATTGAATAAGTATGGTGAAAGGACATAACCCTGAAGTACACCTTTTCTGATTTTAACTCACAAAGTTTAAAATTCTCTTGTCCTGTTGGAAAGATTGCTTCTTGGTCTATATACAGGCTCAGCACAAGCACAATCAAGTATTCTGGAAATCCCATTCTTCCCAGTGTTATGCATAATTTGTTATGATCCACACAGTCAAATGCCTTTGCATAGTCAATAAAACACAGGTAAACACCTTTCTGGTATTCTCTGCTTTCAACCAAGGTCCATCTGACATCAGAAATGATATGCCTCTTTCCACGTCCTCTTCTGAATTTGACTTCAATTTCTGGCAGCTCCCTGTCGATGTACTGCTGCAACAGTTTTTGAATTATCTTCAGCAAAATTTTACTTGCATGCGGTATTAATAATATTATTCAATAATTTCTGCATTCTGTTGCATCACTTTTTTTTGAAATGGGCACAAATATGAATCTCTTCCAGTTGATGGGCCAAGTAGCTGTCTTCCAAATTTCTCGCCATAGATGAGGGAGTACCTCCAGCATCGCATCCATTTGTTGAAACATCTCAATTGATATTCCTTCAATTCCTGGAATCTTGTTT
>NW_004443961.1:23129788-23130887 GCF_000243295.1 Trichechus manatus latirostris | reverse complement strand
AGCTGCTAACTGAAAGGGCAGTAGTTCTACCTCATCAGGAGCTCCACAGGAGAAAGATGTGGCAGTCTGCTTCAGTAAAGATTACACCCTTGGGAACCCTACGGGGGTAGTTCTACTCTGTCCTATGAATCAGAATCTACTCGATGGTAATGAGTTTAGTTTTTGTTATAGTGTAATGAAGGGGGATGGTGAAAGTAGTCCAGTCTCACTGGAGCATTCATTCATTCATACGAGTAACTGGCACTATTATGTGCCAGTGATTGTACTAGGTACTTGAGGAACAAGGATGAAGAACTCTGATTTCAACTAATTTAAAAGTCTGCGAACAAAGAGAACTTCAATTAGCGAGTGTCTTCACTGTTCTTTCCTTTTGCCCAGAAAAAAAAAAAAGGTGATCTTTGAACTTTAGCATGTATTTCTTACTCATATATAGAATATAGAGATGCTTAGATCAAAACAGGCTTCATTCATTCATTTATCCATTCATTCATTCTTTCATTCATCTAATAATTCAATATTCACTGAGCACTTCCATGAGCCAGGCACTCTGCCAAGTGCTGGAGATGAAGAGAGAAATTACAAAATTCCTTTCCTCTTCATTTGAAGATACATAAAAATATAAGTATGTAAATAAATACTCATTTAATATATGTCAGAGTGAGTTAGTAAACATGCAAATTTCTATAGGCTGTGACATTTAAAAATTCCTCCTTTTTCAATCAAAGAAATTGATAGTTCTTTCATAATTTGAAACTTCTACATAAAAGTTGTTGGATTTATTTTCTTTTTCCTTGGGATCTAGTCTTCTAGGATTGTCATTTTAACAGATTGTTAACCAAAAAGCTGATCAATACCAGTAAACTTCCTAAAAGCAGCTTTGAGGAGGTCTTGCTATCAACCTACATTAGTTGATCCTGCAAGATAAAGCAAAAATATTGGCCTTTCTCATATTAGTAACCAGATGGTTAGATATATTTCATATTGTTAAGTGTGATTCTCTAAAGAGTTAAGAATGTTCTAAATTAAAAGAATAACTAACCAGATTGAGTAGTTTCGGATTATCAGTTGACTTCTCCCTCCAGAAATTATGTAGACAAAC
>NW_004443961.1:23109266-23128738 GCF_000243295.1 Trichechus manatus latirostris | reverse complement strand
GAGCTCTTAACCACTGTGCCACTGGGCTCCTCTTCTCTACCAGCTGTGGGAATAAATATCACTTCTCTTGGAAACTTTACTGAAATTTAATTTATATGTATTCTGTTAAATGGCAAGCTTTCTGGAGGGCCAGCAGAGCAGAAATGGCCTTGCCCATCCATCCCTTGGTGGCTTCTGTCACCCTGTTTAGGAAGATTACTCAGCCAATGCTTCAAATAGCATTATTTAGCATGAAAGTAAAACTATATGATTAGACAAATACAATTGTTTGTAAGAGTATTTTAAATAGTTCCATAGATTGCATGTCATTTCATAATAACTTTTTTTATTCTAAAGTGGTGACATTCTCAAGGCTGTAAATAGAAGAAAATGACTTACGAAGATCCACTTTTAGATATTGATAGGGAAAGAACAATATAGAGTCATAACAGGAGAGACTTACTCTGCTGTCTAGTCATCTCACAGCTCACTTTTTCTATGGTTTCAAAGAAGTTTTCAGTATTTTAAGAGTGTCTAATTTCAACTTTGAGACACCATGTGATTAAAACTGTATAAAACCTTTATATAGGTCACCCCGAGATTTTATTTTAGGGATCTTCCACTGCTTGTCACCACAATACACACACGCACAAAGTATCTACCTATCCTTCTACTACTTTAGAATAATTTAGCTCAGGAATTCACATCCTAAAATTGTTAGAGCCTCAAGGATTCAAGCTCAGGTGATTGCTTCCTTTTAGAATGCATCTAATTTCAACATGAGTATAAATTAATTATCCTCCCCCCTCCACTTGACATAGGCCAATTTGTACTGAGAGGTAAGGGTGGCAATGCAGAAGGGGTGATCAATAGCCTGTTATACAGGACCATAGGAAATCTGATCCCCAGGGGTCTCAGAAAGCCAAAGAGGGCAAGAAGTTAATGGGGGCAAGATAGCAAATCTACACTATAATTTAATTTGCAAGTTGAAAAACTGTGACTAGTTTGCCAAAAAGTGTTTTATCCCATTTTCTTCAATAGCAAAAATCCATGATTATCAGTCTTCCACACAATTTGAATTAAACACACATACAGAACAGAGAACTAAACCCCAAGGGGGATTTTATTTTAATTTGACAAATATTTTAGTGGATTTAATAAAATAAATTATTTTTCTGGAAACATGCTGGCTTTGAATGATAAGAATTAGTGTCCTTTATCTAATATGATAGTATCAAAGCCACATCTAGCAATTAGATCAATCTTGACTAAACCAAGATTCATTTATTTATCCAGCAAATATTTAGGATGTAACTATACACCCTGTTCGCTATTTTTGTGCCAGAGATGCAGAGATACAAGATAAAATATATTTTCTGAGCTCTCAGTGAACTCAGTTTGGGCAGAGGAGAGAAAGACAAGTTAACATTTATAAACCGAATGCTATGTGCATTTATAAATTAGGAATACTTATAATAATAGTACCTACTTAACTGAGAGAATTACATGAGATAATATAAGTTGTTTATCCAAGTTCTTAATACACAGTTATTTCAGTAAATATTACCATCAGATGATGATCACAACTATGATGATGATGATGATGTGATAATGGTGATGGTGATTTGATGATACCACCACCTCAAGAGTCTATGGGAACCTTAAGGACACAGACTGGGGATTGGAGAAGGTTCTGTAAAAGAAACACTTTCCTGTAAGAAGCATAAATCTGGGCTAAATTTTTAAAGATGATTAAGAAAAATAATTCAATAAGAAGAGTCAGAGTGGGATAGAAGAACAGAAACTTCAATGGCACCCACTCACTTTATACCCTGAGCAGTTTGGAATCCCTTTTGAGTCTTGGAGCTGTCCTAGACCAGATATCTAGTACATGAATCCTCTGGGGCACAGATGTTCAGGAAATTCCCCAAGACACCTTGTAAGACCCTTGTATCTGGATCCAGCAGGATCCAACCTTCATGTATCCCTAGATCTTTATCTTCTTAGATTCTGGTGAGAACTTCTTGCATGATCAATTTAATAACATCAGATCAATCAATGTAATGCTTTGCTTGGTCTCATGCATATGAAATCCATTCATGCAGGTATTATAAACCTGGAATATACAAATCTGTCTTTTCTATTTAAGAAAATGGCATTAAATGTCTTCAGGTCTTACCTGTAATACATATTTCTTTCTTCTACTCTTTTAGACCCTATATACTTCAGTATATTATTACATAAATTTTATATTAATTTATTTAGTAAACATCTATTTTTCATTTATGCTTATAACATACTAGCTACAGTGTTCCGCATATTTGTAAAAGATGTGTGACATTCACAATGGAAAAACATATGGTATTTCCCCCACATACAGAATGAAAAGTCTTAATGGTCTTGGTGAATGAGTAAATGCATAGGAAAAGCTCTTAGAGAATTGACACCGAATATGCAGAGGAAGACATTATAATAGGGGCTGGGAATAAAGAGGAGAAAAAAAGAACGTAGAATAGATATTCGTTTTTTGCTTTACATCTTTCTGATTTTATTCCCCATTTTTAATGTGTATATTTCTTTTGAAGTTATAATAAAAATTCACTCTAACTGAAAAGAAAAAGATAATATGGATTAATGCTTCTGACTTTTTACTCTGGTTAGATAGCCTTTTCCCATCTTGTGTGATAGGTGAACTCCTATTTATCTTTCAGAGCTCAACTCAATCACTACAATAGTTTTTAATGCTTAAGTCATGGCAGCTCCAGAGTTCAAAGTGGAATTCTAAACCTCCTTGAGTATGGACCACCTGGATAGCAAGACACCTCCCATACATTCTGCAAACACCCCATACCGGTATCTCATCCATACTTATATAACCAGAACAAATGAACAAACAAACCTGTTGCCATCCGGTCGATTCTGACTCACAGTGACCCCATAAGCCAGAGTAGAACTGCCCCATAGGGTTTCCAAAGCTGTGATCTTTACAGAAGCAAACTGCCACATCTCTGTCTCACAGAGTGGCTGGTAGATTTGAACTGTTGACTTTTCAGTTAACAACCCAGTACTTAACCACTGGGCCACTAGGGCTCCTTCTATAATTCTATAGGACTATGAAATTAGAGCACCTTACATTGTATTACAATCATTTCTCAGACCCACCAGTGAACTTATTTACCTGAGTCCTCAGTGTTTATTAAAGAAAAAGTTAAACAGAAATCTATCTGCAGAAATAAAACTAAGAACAAAATGCAACTAACGGAAGTTGTCTCTGGCTTCCACCCTCTCTTCACCTAATCAGGGGTGCAGGGATGTGAGCCATTTTCATAATTCATAGGCATCCTGTGATGTGCGAGGTTATTTTTGAATTTGTTTCTCCTGTCAGAAAAGATATCCTTCCTAAAATTAGATTGTGAATATACTTCCAAAGCCACTAATCAAACATAAGTTAAAGCTGCTTAAATAAGGGAGAGAAAATTTTAGAGCTCTAAAATCATTAGAAATAGGTCACCAAGAGCTTCAATAACACCTCAGAAAAGGTTCCAATAAAAAAGATATTCTCATTAAGAAGCTGTAAAGTAATCCTGCTATCAAACAGGGAAAAAATTACATATGCAAAAGCAGCAAAATATAATCTATAAAGTCATTTAATGAAGCAGAAATTTGTATCTATGCCATATCTAATGCACTTCTTGGAAAACCTTGGCATATTCACTAATTATGAACCATATATTATACACAGTTATTACAGGCATTATTCAGCAATAGAAGATTTAAAGTTAGTTGTCTCCACCATAGTTAGCAAAAAAATATTGGCACATATATGATCTGCTTAAATAGGTTAGAAAATAGGAGGGAATTTACTAACTAGCCCTTTAATTATGCAAACAGAGTTTCCATAATTCTGAAACTGAATTCCATGACACCCACCGATTTCCCTATACTCTTGCTGTAAATAGTAATTACAGTGCTCATAGTAGAAAATGCTATATTTTAGGTTGCAAAACTGTCTCTATTATTATCTCTTGTATTAAGTCATTCGGTAACTGCTGAAATTTTTTCCTAGTAGGGTAAGTTTTGTCTTCTTTGGAAGTGATATTTTTCTTTATTTTCACGAAAAGGATAAAGAAATTTTGTGCAGCCATTTTCAAATTAAAGGACAATGGCGAAAGAAATTTGCCATTGAACTTTAAAACATTATATTTAGCAGGTCCTCAGTGGGTTGCATAATCAGTTCTAGACTATGGATTAACAATCAAAGAGAGCTCAGACGCTGACCTACATTAGGGAAGCCCTACACACGCAACCAAAAATTCATCATCCCCAGAGAACTGAAAGTCTTCTAGGTTACCTGCTAGCTAAGCAGCACATGTCCCAAAATTATAGTGCTAGGGACCAGAAAAAATCATCCTGAAAGGCACCACGTTAAGAGTGAGAAAAACAGTAAGAGTTCTACATAACCCACCATTAGTTTTCAGACCTAGACAACAACGCTGCAAGGCAATGATCATTTACCTCTTTCACATGCAGGTTTAAATCTATACCTATTATAGGAACCACATTTGATGGTACAATGGTTAAGCACTCAGTTGTGAACTGAAGGTAGGCAGTTTGAACCCCCCAGCCACTCCACAGGAGAAATATGTGGTGGTCTCCTTCCATAAAGATTACAGCCTAGGAAACCCTACGGGATAGTTCTACTCTGTCCTATAGGGTCACTATGAGTCAGAATCCACTGGATGTCACATAACAACAACATGTTCAATCTCGGAATGTTGAACGTACACACTTTCAAAGTTAATTGAGCCACATCAGAACCAGGATAATTACAACTCTCTTGAGCTTCGCGCTTGAATGTTTCCATTCACTTCGAAGTTGACATGGGTGGAAAATTTATCATCAAAATTTTTTCCTCCTCCTGTGTTGCCTATCTCAGTGAACACACCCTCCATCTACTCAATTGAATACTCAACTGAACATCATCATCCTTAATAGTTCCTTCTTCTCATCTCACACATCCAACTACCAAGTTCATTTAAATTTCCTCATTCATTCATCTTTCTTCATCCCTACTGCTACCACCATAGTTCAGATTGCCAAAATCACTTCTCTGGATTCAGAGGTGCAGCTACTGTAAAACCCATGGGTCTTAAGACCCCTTCAAGAGTCCTGGACCTAATTTTGTATTCTTTTTCTTAAAGAAGGTCCCAAAATATACAAACCATGAACTTCGTAAAATCTGAATCCTCTGCTGTCTGAATTACTGCAACAGTCCTCAAAGTCCAATTTTGCCTGGATCTCTCAGCCTCCAATCTTGCCCCATTCCAATCTCCAGTGTAGGCGAAGTGCTCGCTAAAACACAAAAATGACCATATTCTTTCATTGCCTAACAGCCTCAAGTTGTGCCATGTTTCTCCTAGGACTGGGTCCCAGCTACTTACCATGACTTACGAGACATTTTATGCTCTAAACACCAATTCTCCAGATATTCCATAACCTTCATGACATATTCTCTAGACATACCATAATGTGACCCCCACCCTCCTCATTCTCTCTTCTTGTGGGAGCAGAAACCAAGTCTTGTTTTCTGTTGATCTGCAGCACCTAACACTATTGTGTCACTTGAAAGGCATTTGATATTTATCGAAGGAATCAATGAATGAATAATGAATGCATTCTGTATCACTAGTGCACATCCAGGCATAGTGATCAGAAGTCCACTAGGGATCAATTTAACAGGAAAAGCCACTGATTGATTCTTGGGAATAAATTGCAGATGACTGCTCATATTTGTGAGTAATTATACTGGAAGAATTTTGATGAATCACATATCATAGAAAATAGTTATTAAATCTTACTCTAACCAAGTTTCTCCCTTCCTTATATATCTACATTTCTCCCCAATTTTTTACTGCCTTGAATGTAATGCCCGATATGGGGTAGCTAGATTTTTCCTAGCTGACAATTTCCTATCTATCAAACAATGAGGATATTCAATAGGCATTTTAACTCTGAGAAACTGTGTCAGAAAGGAATAAATCAAACCACTGAGATTACACAGAGATAAAAATTAACATTATCGTGCTGTTTAGTAGCTTCGAGATTTTGAATCCACACAAAGTGAGAAAGCACGTTGGCTTGTAAGAACCTTGTGAACAGAGATCTTCTCTTTATTTTATTAAACATTTGCACCCAGAGCATGGCCATACCCAGACAGAACTGGATAATTTTTTAGAACAGCTTGGCTATAATTTTTAGGTGCCAAAGAGTTTTATCTGAATACTCAAAGTGAAAAATACTGCAGGCCATTCCTTAATTCTGAGCAGAATCCATATTCTACTAGACAAGAATCTCTTTAAGGGCAAGATCCTTGTCTTCTTTTTTTTATCTCCAGCATTTAACATTAATCAATCTTGTACACATTAAACTGAAGTCGTGAGAACAATGGCATAATCCTTGAAGATAAAAGTAACGAGTAAACATGTGTATATGTATAGATACATGTTTTTTATTATATCCCAACAAAGGTATACATATGATCTGTGTGAGTTTATGCTTTGAAAAGTGTGAAAGTAATCGGCTTGGAATTAACAAAGTTGCTGACATTTTAAAAGGTCATATGCTAGAGAAAAGGCACAAAAATTTTGACTAAGTTGTGGAGTGAGCTCTTAACAATTATATCAGTGCACATATCCACATAACTGTAGAAGCTAGAAGTTTTTTAAAACTAGTTAAGAAGCACTAGTTGACCTTTCCCTACATTCTTCAAAAGTGTACCTTTATTAACAAGTCCTTCAAAAACTGCAAACTGCACAGAGACATGAAAACAGTGCTTTCCCAAAGAAAGGGATGTAAATCATGGATGGTTCTAGGCTCTGACAGGCTCACACAAACCTTGCCCCTTGCATAGCTCTTCCTTATTTGTAGTCAACTCTAGAAAGCAAAGTAGAAAAAGTTACTTGTAATTTTGACCTGCAATAAAAAACAAAAATGCACTGTTCAGAAAGACAAGAAAATGTTAGCATTGAATTCACCGTAGCCAGGGCACATAAAAAGGCAGAAATGCCAATATGGGCCGTGAGAAACATGGGTTCAAGGCCTTGGTGCAAGTCACTACTTTTGCACTCTCTAATGTAAGCTTTTCATCACTCATCCAAAGGTTTGAGTCCATAGCAGTGTTTGGTTTAGAAAGTAAAGTAGCAACACAAAAGAAATCTGAAGGATGCCGTGTTCCATGACACAGTATCTGCCAATAAGATAACCTTTATCATGATTGTGTTTTACCTAGCTGTAGATTAGCTCTTTACAAAACTAAAAATGCCAACGAGCACTGAAGTAGCCATGCTCTTCCATACAGTCCAGCAGCATCTTGCGTGTTGTCAATGTCTGTCAAGTCCTGCTATAATATGGAGAGGCTCTCTTCCTTCTTTCATATTGCTCACTGGTCAAATGGAAGAGATGTCACTGCTGATTAAGTTCTGGAATTGAGAGTGACACTGAGCTAGAGAGTGTATGGCAGAAAATGGTAGGAAGGACTTTGAAAAGAAGAATGACCCACATCTCTGTAAAGAAATCACTCTGTGTATGTTCTCTTCAAGTGTGTTTTAGAATGTTCTGGTTTTATTCTTCTTAATAAGCAGGAGTACTAGGAGATTACTTAAGAAATCTGTTCTATGTCTCAAATATGCTCACGAGAATTGGGTGATAAACTGGAGGAAATGTGGTACTATGTGGAAAGACATTCAGAGAGAGCCCAAACGGGTCAAGAAAGAATCACATCTTCCTCATGACATAGTCTCATTTGTTTTCCACAATGAGGAGAGAATACAGAGTCCAAAAAAGCATAGAAAAATATAGTAGATAGACGTCTATCTTACATCCTCCTCAAAAATCCATTCGAGGAGGATTGTAGTTCTCAGTGTAAAAATAAAAACAACAAAGCTTCTATAAGATAATGCAGGTGAATATCTTCTAGGTGACTTTGAGGTTAAGAAATATTTCCTAAACAGAGCACAAAAAAACACTAAACAAAGGAAAAATCAGTAAATTGGACTAAATCAAATGAATAACTCTCTTCATTAAAAGACTATACAGCCTTCAGTATGGATTGAGAACATAAAGAAAACAAAAATCCTCACAACTGGACCAATAAGCAACATTATGATAAACAGAGAAAAGATTGAAGTTATCTCGGATTTCATTTTACCTGGATCCACAATCAACACCCATGGATGTGGCAGTCAAGAAATCAAAGGACATATTGAATTGGGCAAATCTTCTGCAAAAGACTTTTTTAAAGTGTTAAAAAGCAAGATGTCACTTTGAGGACTAAGGTGCACCTAACCTAACCCAAAAAACTGGAAACCAAATCTGTTGCCATCAAGTCGGTTCCAACTCATAGCGACCCTAGAAGATACAGTAGAACTATCTCATAGAGCTTCCAAGGAGCACCTGGTGGATTCAGACTGCCAACCTTTTAGTTAGCAGCCAATTTCTTAACCACTGCACCACCAAGGCCATGGTACTTTAAATCCCTCATATGCATGTGAAAGCTGGACAACGACTAAGGAAGACTGAAGAAAAATTCATGCGTCTGAATTATGGTGTTGGTGAAGAATATTGAACGTACCATATACCATATAATCTGTCTTGGAAAAAGTACAGCTAGAATGCTCCTTAGAAGCAAGAATGGCAAGACCTCATCTCAGGTACTTAGACATGTTATCAGGAGGGATCAGTCCTTGAGAAAGACATCATGCCTGGTGAAATAGAGAGTCAATGAAAAATAGGAAGACCCTCAACAAGATGGATTGACACAGTGGCTGCAACGATGGACTCAAGCAGAGCAATGATTGTAAAGATGGTGCAAGACCAGACGGTGCAAGACCAGACAGTGTTTTCTTCTGTTATACATAGGGTCACTATGAGTTGGAACCAACTCAACGGCACCTAACAACATTAGGAGAGTGAAAAGGCAGGCCACAGACTGGGCAGAGATATTTGCAGTACATATAGTCACAAAGGGCTCATACCTAGAATAAATAAAGAACTCCATACAATCAATAAGAAAAAGTCAGAATCCAATTATTGAGATGGGCAAGAAACTGTGAATAGAAATTTCACAAAAGAGGATCTCTAAGTGTCCAATAAGCATATGAAAAGGGGCCCAACCTCATTAGTAGTCAAAAAAATTAAAATCAGACCTCTACAAAACCATCAGAATTCAAATAAGTGAAAATACCGGTGGTTGGCTAATCTGAGAAATAACAGTAGTCACTCACTACTCACAGAAATAGAAAACCATTTCAAATATCTGCTTGGTATTATCTACTCAGATTAAAGATATCCTACCTAATGAACCAGCAACTGCACTCCTAGATATATACTCAATTATGGATTGAATTGTGTCCTCCAGAAATAAAGTTGTGACCTCCATACCTGTAAATATGACTGTGTTTGGAAATAGGGGTTTTCTTTTGCTATGTTAATGAGGTCTTACCAGAGTAAGGTGGCTCCTAAAACTAATCACTTGTAAATAGTGTCTTATAAAAAGAGTAGAATAGACAGAGACACACACGGGGGAAGACAAATACCAAGGAATGCCAAGGAACTGTTAGCTAACAACAAAGAAGGACCGTTTGGACTTCTAGACTCCAAAACTGTGAGATAGTAAATTCTTGTTCTTTAAAGCCACTCACTTGTAGTATTTTTTTTATGGCAGCCCTAGGTAACTGAGACAGAAATAACTAAAAGACATACTCAAGAACATTCATGCAACATTATTCCTAATTGCTAAAAACTGGAAACAACCCAATGTCTATCAAGCATAAAATAAATAAATAAATTGTGGTATAGTCATATAACAAAACACACTACAGGCGTGAAAATGAACAAACTACACAACATGTGTACTAACTGTTTAATGAGAAACCATTTTGTTCTGTAAACCTTCATCTAAAGTAAGAATAGCAGCACAACTGGAAGAGCATAGTCGATGTCACTGAACTGTTCATGTAGAAATTTTTGAAATGGTGTGTCGTTGGCTATGTATATTTCCACCAGAAAAAAAAGGTCCAGAAGGGAGAGGGTTGACATGTCGTGGGGTTGGTAACCAATGTCATAAAGCAATATGTGTACTAATGTTTAATGAGAAACTATTTGTTCTGTAAACCTTCACCTGAAGTACAATTTAAAAAAAAAATGAACAAACTACACCCACATGATGTAAAAGCAATTAATCTCACAAACGTAAGTTTTGTTTACTTAAGGCTAAAAAAAAAAAAAAAACAGGCAAAAGCAATCTATGATGGTGTTAGAAGTCAAAACATTGGTTACTTCTAGGGAGGAAGGAGGGCTTAGTGATTGGGAGGGGCATGAGTGAGACTTCTGGGGTACTGGCAGTGTTCTACTTCTTGAGTAGAAAGGTGGCTTCACAAGTGAATTCATTCTGAGATAATTAATTCAGCTGAACAATTATTATTTCTGCACTTTTTTGTGTGTGATACACTTCAATTAACAGATTTTTTTTTAAGTGGCCAAATATAGTCTTTCTTTGGAGAAATAATAAGCAAGCAGTTAATTTACTCAGTTCCTACCAAATGCCAAGCCCTTTATCAATATAATTCAATCTTTTAAAAAAAAAAAATTAAGTCCATGTAATTGTCTTTTTTAAATTAGGAACAACCTAGCTTCAAAATTGAAGAAAATAAGATTCAGATAAATTGAATTATTTGTCCAAAATTTAAAAACCAGTAGGTTCTAGGACTAGGGTACAAGGCCCAGGTCCTACCATTCTGTATTAATTCCCTAGAGCCACCGTAACAAAGTACCAGCAACTGGGTGGCTTGAAACAACAGAAATTTATTTTCTCACAGTTGTGGAGGCTGGAAGTCTCCGAAATCAAGGTGTCTTCAGGGCCACACTCCCTCCCAAGGCTCTGGGGGAGAATTATGTCTCTCCTCTAGCTTCTGGTGGTTGCCAAAAATCCTTGACACTTCCCGGCTTGTAGATGCATCACTGAAATATCTGCATATCCTCACATGGCATTTTTCCTGTGTGTCTGTGTTCCTGTGTCTTCATAGGGTCTTCTTATAAGGACACCAGTCTTTGGAAATAAGGGCCGACCTAATCCAGTATGAACTCATCTTAATTTGATTACATCTGTAAAGGTCCTACTCCCAAATAATATCACATTCACAGATACTGCAGGTTAGGACCCCATCATATCTTTTGAAGGTACACAACTCAGCCCACCACACATTCTATGCCCAGTACCACTTCCATCTTTGCAAAGTACTTTGAAGTTTGAAGTACAGGTATTTACTTCATATCTGCAATCCACCAAAAACTGTGTAATAGAATAATATGTACTGCTAGGAAATTGCGTGCCGGAAGGTGCCTGTTGGTGAAACTGCCCCTTCTGAAAAGCCTCAGGGCATCTGCCATGCCCAGAGATCCCTTCTGAGGGAATCCATTTGCAAAGATACCTGGCCTTTGAATATTATAACTCTATGAAGACCTCTGCCATATTATTGTTGTTAAGGGCATGGATTTTGAGGTTAGACAGAGCTGAGTTTGAGTTCTAGCTCTGCCAATACTATTTAACATCTCTGATCATTGTTTCCTCATCTGCAAAACTGGGAAAAAATAGTACCTTCCACCCAGGGCTGAGAAAAGCACTAACCTTGAGTTCCTGACACCAAGTAAGTTAGATGTGAAGTAAATAATGTTCTGAGTATTGTTTTTGGTTTTTGTTGTTATTCTAATGCCAGATGATTACTTGACTAAAAAGTACATAAAGACCAATGACTTCTGAAGTGGACATGGCATGAGAGCTCTGAGCAACAGCAGCACTCTCTCCTGCACTGTAACTGGTAATCCAACCACACAGTCTCTGTGGCAGTGGTAAATGCAAGAAGTAGAGAGTTGGAAGCCTGTGAGGGGATAAAGGAAAAGATCCCCATTAAGGCTGAAGAATTGATAAAGTGATAGGAATTAAGTAAGCAAAAATTGTAAAGGAGAGAAGTGAACACAGGTAACTTTGTTGGCAGCACTAAACAAAAAAACCAAAATCGAGATGATTTAGGTAACAGAATGTGGAAATTACCGAACAATATCATTAATATGACACAAAAGTAAAATTTTGCTGAAGATCATTCATAATCAATTGCAACAGTACATCTACAGGGAACTGCCAGAAGTTCAAGCCGAATTCAGAAGAGAAAGTGGAATGAAGGATCAGATGGATCTTGGCTGAAAGCAGGGAGTATCATAAAGATGTTAACCTGTATTTTATTGACTATGCAAAGGCATTTGACTGTGTAGATAACAAATTATGGGTAACATTGCGAAGAACAGGAATCCCAGAACATTTAATTGTGCTCACGAGTAATCTGTACATAGACCAAGAGGCACTCATTGGAACAGAACAAGGGGATACTGCGAGATTTAAAGTCAGGAAAGTGTGCGTCAGGGTTGTATCCTTTCACAATACTTATTCAATCTGTATGCTCAGCAAATAATCTGAGAAGCTGGACTATGTGAAGAAGAATGCAGTACCAGGATTGGAGGAAGGCTCATTAACAACCTGTGATATGCAGATGACACAACCTTGCTTGCTGAAAGTGAAGAGGACTTGAAGCACTTACTAATGCAGATCAAAGATTACAACCTTCAGTATGGATTAAACCTCAGCATAAAGAAAACAAAAATTCTCACAAGTGGACTGATAAGAAACATCATGATAAACAGGGAAAAAATTGAAATTGTCAAGGATTTCATTTACTTGGATCTGCAAACAACGCCCACAGAAGTAGCAGTTAAGAGATCAAACAACGAATTGCATTGAGCAAATCTGCTGCAAAAGACCTCTTTAAAGTGATAAAAAGCAAAGACGTCACTTTGAGGACTAAGGTGCACCTGACCCAAACCATGGTATTTTCGCATAGGCATGCAAAAGCTGGGCAACGAATAAGGAAGACAGAAGAAGAATTGATGCCTTTAAATTATGATGTTGGCAAAGAATATTGAATATACCATGGACTACAAGAAGAATGAACAAATCTGTCTTGGAAGAAGTGTAGCCAGAATGCTCCTTAGAAGCAAGGATGGCAAGACTTTGTCTCACGTCCTTTGGACATGTTATCAGGAGGGACCAGTACCTGGAGAAGGACATCATGCTGGGTAGAAAGTGGAGGGTCAGCAAAAAGAGGAAGACCTTCAAGGAGATGGACTGACACAGTGGCTGCAACAATGGACTCAAGCATAACAATAATTGTAAGGATGTCGCAGGACCGGGCAGTGTTTCGTTCTGATGTACATAGGGTCACTATGAGTTGGAACTGCTCGACGGCACCTAACAACAACAACATGGCAGGACACAGAAGTAGTGAACCACCCATACTGTTTCTCAGGAAGAAGTTTCATCCTTGGTATAATCAGAACTGTTGTGGGGCTAGTGCAGCACTCTAAGGGACTGGGAATGAAGCTCAGATTTTTTGTGAGGCCTCGTCTGTAGCTGCTGAGCACAAACTCTGTCCTCTGTCCGTCACTTGATTAACCGGAGCACGTCTCTGCTCCCTGTACCCAAACACTTTTCCACACCTGAGATACAAATTAAGAGAGAAAGTTAAAGGGTTTGACCTAAAGCCAAGTAAGTAAACCAGAGTTAGTTTAAGCAGATGGACAATGGTTCAAGTTTATACAAGAAGGCACTTAACTTTTACCTAGTGAGTGTTTTATATAAACCTTTATGTAGAAAGTGTTTTATATAATCCTCTTAAACTTGTCAATCAGAAACTAATTGTTCAATGAAATAATTATTTCTAAATCTAAAAAAGGGCTGATAGGATCTTCATAGATGTCCATACAGAGAAAACTTCTGGAATTGGTCCATTCAACCTCAAATTGCAGCGTTGCTATTCACCTGGTGATAGGTTCTTAAATTGAAAACACAACCACAGGAAGAAATAAATAGTCTTCAAAGTGTACTCAAAGGCAAACCAATCTGAAAACTGACAATAAATATCCCATATACTAGAAGATGTAGACATAGACCAAGGATTTGGTGTCAAGTACAGGAGAACCACCACACTAATTATGTTTTGTTTAGACTAAAAAAAAAAATGAAAAATAGAGACAAAGAGTTTTATGCATAGTGAAATACCAAAAAAGCTAAAAGGCATTACTACCAGAGACTGTATAATGCTTGACTTGTAGGGCTTGAAATTTTGCTTGATAACTAGATTTTTCCTTGGACTAATGTTTAAACTGTTTGAGTTCCTTTGGTTTTCATCACCCACCAAGTAGGTGCTGGGAATATTGCTGGACATCTAGTAAAAGCTGATCTGCAAGGTTATTTGGAAAACTGAAAGTTAAAAGTGCTCTCATTATTTTCAAAGTGAATATTATAAATTCTTTTCTAAATATTTTCTTAGAAGTGTTTTACCATTATAGACACTATTTGCCTACTGATAATGTGAGGGCCATGTGAAAAAAAAATCATATCTGCTGCCATTTGCACAAAGATAGCAACCAGTTTGTGAACAAGGGTGATGCTCATTTTGCTGCATTTAGGATAATGTAGCAGTGCCTATAACAAACAGTGGACAGGCTTGGTTCTGCTGGATTTATATTAACCTTTACAAGCAATGCAGAATTAGATTATGAAAATAAATTGAAAACAGCATCTCCTTAGACTCACTTTGTACTCTGCATTTTTTTAAGCCTTTATGTGACTGTCAAAAATTAGTTCAGAGCTCCATTTGTACTTATAGCATTTTATCTTTTTTTGTTTTTTTTTTCTGAAAAGATAAGCACCAGTCTTCAGAGAAAGCTTCTGATGATTGGATACAAAAACAACTCTTTCCTGAATGGTTAATATTTCAAATATGAGCACAGATACCAGATGGCAAAAGGGGAAAAAAGAATTCAAGTTGTTTCATTGTTCAATGATAAGGACTTTTCCATCTGCTGGTTCAATACTAACTTGGTTTACATTCACTTAGAGCCAGTACAATTAAAACTCTATCTGAAGTGAAATGTTTCAGGAAAAAAAAACAAAAAACTAGAAACCTGAGAAATCCTTCTAAGGGTTACACCCATCTCTTAAAAGCTAAGCTTTCATACGGGCATATGATAAAACTAAGATATCAAATACATTTTGAAAAATGCTAAAGTCACACACATTTGAGTAATTCTAATGAAGACTGCTTTATGTGTTTGAAATGTAAGTGGACATCTGCTATAATTTAGAGTCGTGAAATAAAATATATCTATAGTAATAATAAATAGCTAGTATACATGTGTATCTTGCCAGATAGAATACACAGGAATCCAATTGACTACAGCAGTAGAGAGACACAATGGAGAAGTTCTATGCCATCAGTCAGAACAAGGCCAGAGGATGACCACAGAATAAATCATAAATTGCTCTTATGCAAGTTTAAGTTGAAGCTTAAGAAAATTAAAACAAGTCCATGAGATCGAAAACATGATTTTGAGTATATCTCACCTGAATTCAGAGATCATCTCAACAATAGACTTGATACATTGAACGTTAATGACCAAAGACGAGATGAGTTTCAGATGACATTAAGGATATCACACATAAAGAAGCCAAAAAGTCATTAAAAAGACAGGAAAGAAAGGGAAGGCCAAAATGGATGTCAGAAGGAACTCTGAAACTTGCTCTTGAAAGTCCAGTAGCTAAAGCAAATGGAAAAAATGATGACATAAAAGAGCTGAACAGAAGATTTCAAAGGGTGGCTCAGGAAGACAAAGTAAAGTATTATAAAGAAATGTGCAAAGACCTGGAGTTATAAAACCAAAAGGGAAGAACACACTCAGCATTTCTCAAGCAGAAAGAACTGAAGAAAAAATTCAAGTCTTGAGTTGCAATATTGACGCATTCTGCAGGCAAAATACTCAACAATGCACAAAACATCAAAAGAAGATGGAAGGAATACACAGAGTCACTGTATCAAAAAGAATTGGTAGATGTTCAGCCATTTCAGGAGGTAGCATATGATCAAGAACCGATGGTATTAAAGGAAGAAGTCCAAGTTGCACTGAAGGCATTGGCAAAAAACAAGGCTTAGGAATTGATGGAATACCAATTGAGATGTTTCAACAAATGGATACAGGAAGCCCTCACTCATCTATGCCAAGAAATTTGGAAGAAAGCTACCTGGCCAAGCGACTGGAAGAGATCCATATACGGGCCCATTCCAAAGAAAGATGATATAACAGAATGCGGAAATTTTCAAAAAATATCGTTAATATCACATACAAGTAAAATTTTGCTGAAGATAATTTAAAAACAGGAACTGATAGAAATTCAAGCCTGATTCAGAAAAGAACGTGGAACAAGGCATATCATTGCTGATGTCAGATGGATCTTCACTGAAAGCAGAGAATACCAGAAATATATTTACCTGCGTTTTATTGACAAGCAAAGGCTTTCAACTGTGTGGATCCTAACAAATTATGCATAACATTGCAAAGAATGGGAATTCCAGAATTGTGCTCATGATGAACCTGTGCATAGACTAAGAGGCAGTCTTTCAAACAGAACAAGGGGATTCTGAGTGGTTTAAAATCAGGAAAGATGTGTGTCAGGGTTATATCCTTTCACTATATTTATTCAATCTGTATACTGAGCAAATAATCTGAGAAGCTGGAGTATATGAAGAAGAATGCAGCATTAGGGTTGGAAGAAGACTCATTAACAACCTGCAATATGCACATGACACAATCTTGCTTTCCGAAAGGGAAGACACTTGAAGCATTTACTGATGAAGACTACAGCCTTCAGTATGGATTACACCTCAACATAAAGAAAACAAAAATCCTCACAACCGGATCAATAAGCAGCATCACAATAAATGGAAAAAAGATTGAAGTTGTCAAGAATTTCATTTTACTTGGATCCACAATCAACTCCCAAGAAAGCAGCAGTCAAGAAATCAAAGGGCGTGTTGAATCTGGCAACTTTTCTCCGAAAGACCTCTCTAAAGTATTTTCAATCGCCTCGTGCACTCGAAAGCTGGACAATGAATAAGGAAGACGGAAGAAGAATTGATGCCTTACAATTATGATGTGGGTGAAGAATATTGAATATGCCATGGACTACCAGAAGAACAAACAAATTTGTCTTGGAAGAAGTACAACCAGAATGCTCCTTAGAAGGGAGGATGGTGAGACTTCATCTCACATACTTGTTATCAGGAGGGACCAGTCCCTGCAGAAGGACATTCATGGTTGGTAAAGTAGAGGGTCAGTCAAAGAGAGGAAGAGCCTCGATGAGATGGATTGATACAGTGGCTACAACAGTGGGCTCAACCATAGCAGTGATTGTGAGGATGGTGCAGGACCGATCAGTGTTTTGTTCTGTTGTATATAGGGTCGCTATGAGTCAGAACCAACTCAACAGCACCTAACAACAACAATATAGTAATAATATACAGGGTTAACTGGCACAGAGAATGAAATAGAAGACTATTTGTGAGTGGACAATATGGCAGCAGTTGACAAGGAAACTCACTTGAATGGCTGATCCATTGAGATCAAAGAGAAAGTGATGAGGAAAAATAGCATAGGGTGACTAGCAACAGTATCTTAGGGGACAGCAGAGAACTTATACACTAAAGTAGGTGTAAAGAAGAAAGTACTGGAAACAACTAGAGAGCTGGAAGTCAGTGAGGGAAATCCTGCAAGGCAGAAACATATAACACATTATTCTCTCAATTTTTACTCTTCTAGCACCCTGAGTAGACTGTGAGCTCTCTGGTTGCTGATGGAGGGGAAGAGGAGAGACCAGGAACAGGATATGGTTTGATCTTATTCATTTTGGCTATAAAAAGAAGAATACAACATCAGGATTGGAGGAAGGCTCATTAACAACCTGCGATATGCAGATGACACAATCTTGCTTGCTGAAAGTGAAGAGAACTTGAAGCTCTGACTGACGACACAGCAAGAGGAATCATGAACAACAAGAGAGTTCTAGGATCCCTCCTAGAAACTTGACCCCTGCTAGAACACTTTCTCTAAAATCCTTTCACAGAAAGAGCTCTTACTCAAAATATAATATTCATAACACTAAGAAGTAGTTTTCTAAGGTATCATTCCCATTTGTCCCCAAAACCCTTTTGAACTGGGCTTCTTCTTAATCTTTAAACCTTAAGTCTCAAACCAAAAACATCCCCTGAAATCTTCTTTAAATCAAACAATAGCTTAGCTTAATTAGCAAAGAATGTCTGCCTTGAGCATTGTGCTCTTTTAAAGATCTACATGGATCAAATTGACAACAGCAACCGGAAAGGTTACAGAAGGAACTTAGGGGGCGCTGAGTTCATGGTAATGGTGGAGAAACAACCTGAAAAACAAGGGTGAGAATAGTAACACAACTTGAAGCAAATAATCAGTGTTGCTAAATTGTACATACAGAAATTGTTGAACTGGTGTATGTTTTGCTGTGTACATTTTTGACAAAAAAAATTAAATTATTTTAAAAAAAACAACAAAAAACTGGGCATCTCTTTGGTACCTATATGCTCTTCAAGGGCAAGGGCCATAACTTCTGTATTCCTGTGCCTATTACTTAGCATATGGTAGATACTCTATAAACGTTTGATAATATTAGTGGAATCGATCCATGAATTGGTCACCATGAATTGGGATTGACTCAATGGTGACCGATTTAGATTGATACTGCTCTGGTATTGTGCATCCCATTCAATCAGAATAAGCTTATGGAGATTTAAAAAAAAAAAAAGTTTCTTTATTCTTTCCTTGTGAACAGTTTACAACAGTGTGAAACCATATTTATTCTTTAGTAGATAACAAATATGATAGACTAAAAAGAATAGTCTTCCAAGTCTGTAGGATGATTAGATTTATTTCCTTCTTTGTTCCTTTACCACTAGGACAGTGGTCTCCAAAGAGAGGGGCATGCAGCCCATAAGTTGGCAAGGTGATCCACTGAATTCAGAAAGAAAATATTAGAATTCCTATTTGTATTTATTTTTCTTCTCATCCTTTTAAAATTTAAGTATTTTGTGCATGCTCTATAATGCATAATGTATTAACCTGTTAATATATGCATATGATTTATATATAAATAAGCATATTCACTTTGTGAGGAAACATCTTTAGTGACTGGGGGAAAAATCTAAAAAATTTGGAGACCACTGCACTAAACAGCTAGAATACTGAATGCTTACCACTAAATAAGAATGCAAGATTTAAAGAATTTAACATATATTGTTGAGAAAAAGTACACATACACAAAATAAATGTTTACTTCATATTGTTGTTGTTAGGTGCCATTAAGTCAGTTCCAACTCATAGCGACCCTGTGTACAACAGAACAAAACACTGCCCCATCCTGCACCATCCTCATAATCATTGCTATGTCTGAGCCCATTGTTGGAGCCACTGTGTTAATCCATCTCATCAAGAGTCTTCCTCTTTTTTGCTGACCCTCTACTTTA
>NW_004443961.1:23077901-23107131 GCF_000243295.1 Trichechus manatus latirostris | reverse complement strand
ACATAATTGAAACCATGACAACATCCTACAGAGACATTGTTTGAACCCAGATATTCTCAACCTATCCTCTTGCCAATGCATCTTACTGCTTAAGATAAGAATAGAATTTAAAGACTTCTAGGTAAATTAGAGATATCACCTATCAAAAGCAAGAAAGAATTCAACAGGATTACAGAAAAAAATCATTTTTTAAATAGCATAATAGACAAGGGAAAAGGATGATCAAAACATTTTTTAAAATTTTATCTTACACTAATGCAGATCTGCTTTTTAAAAAAAAATTTTAACATGATAGGAGGCATATCTTAATAGCAGTATGACTTGAAATGGCTTAGAAATAATCTTTATACCAGTTTTAACATTACTTGGAATGTTTTTAAATTACTATGTCACCTTTTTATTTTCCCACATATAAGGAAGATGTCAAGAAACTGGACAAGATCCAGAAAATAGCAGCTGAAATGGTCTAAATGGTTGTGTCATAGAAGCTATGAGAAAAAAGTAAATGAGATAGGATTATTTAGTCTAAAGCAGAAAGTCCAAGAGGCAACTTAAAATTGCCTTCAAGTGAGCTAAGAGCTGCTGAAAGGAGATCTTCATCTCCAAGGGGCTAAACTAGAGGGATGAGGCTTCATTACAAGCTATAGGATTTAGCATATGAAATTATGTCATGCTGATAAAGACTGTTAAGTGACACAACAAGCTACCAGGGCGGCATCACCCAGACTCTTTATGTGAAGGAAACATTTACCTGCAACCCCTTATTCAGCAATTGCTTTTCTTGAAGGAAGAGAGACTAGAAACAATGATTGCCTTAATTCATGTCATATGATTTGTTGCTGTGATCTTCTTGATGTTAATGTTTATAACATGTGATATAAATCATTGGTCTTTCAACATTCCCCACTGACTACAGTGTAAAGTTCAAACTCCTTGTGATGTCATAAAATTGTTTAATGATGTCTCTATCTACTTTTTCAGGGTAATAACTTGCTATTCCCTCAACACATTCTGAGTTTCTGGCATCCTAGGCAAAAAACCACAAGGAGCACTCCAAAACCACAATATCCTTGCTTTTACACATGTTATTTCCTCTGAACAGGATACACTTTCTTCCTCACAACTACTCCATTCTCCCACCCTTCCAAGCAAGCCCTCAGTCTATCCTGCAAACCATTCTCACTCTTGAATACTAAACTCAAATATCTTTACAAGCGAGTCTCTCTGCCACCACCCCAATCCCAACAATTCATTCTGTTCTTTCAAAGTACATTTTACCCACCTTTATTATAACACATTATTTGTACAATTTTTTACTTTCTTGGCACCTTGAATAGAGTGTGAGCTCTCTGGTCACAGATAGATGAAAAGAGAGACTGGCAACAGAATATGGTTTGGTCTTTTTCATTTTTGCTTCTCTGCTACCTTGGCACATAGTAGGTTCAAAATATTTTTGTTAAATGAATGAAGCTATTAGCAATTAATTACCTATTAAGTGCAAAGCAATATTCAACATTCAAAGAGTTTCTGTGGAAATCATATCTGGGTTTTAAATTCAATTGATTTAGACTTGTTTTCCAAGTTTCTTCTGAAAGCATTTTCACCTTCAAACGATAGAATCAATAATAAATGTTTAAATACTCTGGAGCAAACGTGTGTCTGATCTAGTCTATCAAAACCACCAACACCCAGGACTCCAGGAGTAAAAATAGTGAAGAGCATATCTGTATAAAAGGGTGGTTACAAAGTGTAAATTTTCTCATCAAATCAGTTCTATAAAATGCTTCTGGGAGGCACAGTGGCATCCAGATCCCCTCTCAGCTTTATTTGTATACGAATAAGGACAGCAGGGTTTTCCATGAGGAAAAATAGTGCATACGAATATTTTATTATTAATAGAGACATAAAGCAATATCACACATCTTAAATACAACTTGTCTCTTGTTGCCATTTGTAAGATGTTTGCTGTTTGATGTAAAGTTAATTTGTTTCTCTACATTTGCAACATTTGTTAAAGCATTTACATTTTGAAGAAAATGAATAAATATGTCAAGTGTAAGGATGCATATTTTAAATGCAATGTTTAACTTCCTAAGACAATATACTTCAAAATGTTTCCTTTTAGTTTAAACATTTTTACTTCTAATTGGATTCATTTTAGATTGAATTATTCTTAATCGGACACTTCAGAAGGCAAGAAGAAATTACATATGTATGCATTTTAATGCATTTGACTTCTTTTGACTCAATGTAAATTGTTTAAAAAAAAACTGAAAAGAGCTTAAAAAGCAATAACTTAAGGTAACCAAGTTTTGTTCTGTGTAGTTAACCAACTTCAACTTCTAATAAATCAGGAAACTAGAACTCAGTCCCTTATTATTAGTCTTCCAAGAATCTCACCTTTATTTACTGTCATCTTTCTGCTAGCGTTTAGAATGGCCCAAATTCCCCCCATATTTAAAATCAGACTAACACCAAAACATGTCATATTCTGGCTATTTCCCTAGTTCTTTTTGCTCTTTCACAGAAAATTTCTCATTCTCTTTGCTTCCTTCTATCAACCCTCTGCAATCTGGCTTCAACTTCTTCTGTTCCATTGGAACTCTTTCTGTCAAAGTCACCAACAACCTCCTCATTACTAAATTTGAATGTTGTTTCATTATTATTTTTTTGAATTCTGCAATCGCTGACCGCTCCCTCCTTCTGGAAGTCAGATCTTCCTTTAATTGCTCTGATACCATTCTCACCTGCTTTTCCTCCTAACTCTCTGGCCTCTGCTCAGACACATATTTGGACTTCTCTCTCTATGCCCATCCCCTAAAGATGGTGTTCCTCAGTACTCTAGACTCTTTTCACTTTCACACCATCTGTGATTGCTTATTAGAAAATGCTGCCCAGTGAATCACTGAATTCATATCCTAGTCCCCTCCAACACTGAATATAGTCTTGTCTTATCACTTGCTTTGACCAACAGAATGAAACGGAAATGACATAGTGAAAATTCCAGGGCTGGGCCTTAAAAGACCTTATAGCTTCTGCTTTCACTGTTTTTCTGCCCCGAGATGTCAAGTAAGGAGGTTTGGGCTATCCTCCTTGAAGATGAAAAGCCATGTAGAGAGACAGAGGCCCTGGAAGATGAAAGATCATGAGGAGAGAGAAAGGCCCAGCCAGTTCCCACCCATTCCAACCATCCTAGCTCAGGTGACAGGCATATGAGTAAGGCCTCCAATCCCAGCTGCACCATCAACTGACTGCCAATGCATCAATGAGCCCAGCCAATGCCATATGGAGCAGAGTCCAGCTGCCCAGCTGAGCACAATCCATCGCAGAATCATGAGCAAATAGCGGGGTCTCAGTAGGAAAGACTCAGAGGGTTCGGAACTGAAATCCCATAAAAGCTGATTCACTTACATGTCTGGCACCTAGGCAGAGAGACAGGAAATCCAGGACTGCAGACCAGAGTGCCCATCTGTACATAGCTTTCCATGTGGCTTGGTATGTGTGCTGTAGCATGGTGGTCTTAGAATACTCAGGTTTCTTACATGGCAGCTCCTGGTTCCAAGCATGAGGAATCCAGAGCACAAGGCAGAAGATACATTGCTTTGACTTACGTACCTTCAGAGGTCAGACAGCATCATTTTGGCTGCATTCAACTGGTTACAAGCAAATCACAAGCCCCACAGATTTAAGGGTTCAGGGGAGAGACCTCATCTTTTGGTAAGAGGAGTGTCAAGGTCGCATTGTAAAAGATCATATACCCATTGTCCACCCATTGTCATGGAGTCAATTCCAACTCATAGTGACCCTATAGGACAGAGTAGAACTGCCTAATAGGGTTTTCAAAGCTGTAAATCTTTGTGGAAGCAGACTGCCACATCTTTCTCCCACAGGGAAGCTGGTGGGTTCCAACCATCGAACTTTCAGTTAGCAGTCCAGTGCTTAACCATTGTGCCACAATGGCTCCTTAAAAGATCATGTGGGATGGAGATATTGTTATGGCCATCTTTAAAAAATGTAATGTGCCACACTAACTCACTCATCATGGCTAGCCTAGCAGCATTGTAAATTGATATGGTCATTTTGGAAAGCAATACAACTCCTTTAGTTTTAACTCAGTAATCTCACTCCAGAAACTTTATAGTAAGGGAATAATTCAAGAAAAGCAGAATGTTGTCATCATTAAATGCTGATAATCTATGCTAGCAAAAAAAGAAAGAAAGAAAGAAAAAATTACAGAAACTACTCAAAAGACTAAAACAAGTGAAACGTTTGAAATAGTTTTGGAAATTCTGGCACTTTAACACAGGGGAAAATAATCACAGACTATGTAAAAATGTGGAAATTACTTGATATGACAATGACTGAAACAAAACTACAATGCAAAGGAAAACAGGACAATTTGCAGAAACAAAATATAATTGACTGTGCAGTAGTACTTTGCGCTTGGATGTGTTTGAATGGTGACATCTCCAGCTCTCTTAGATCAGGAGGTTCACATGTTTCTACTCTCCCATGCAAGGCTGAGACCAAAGTGAGGCTTCCTAGTGTTCTGGAAAAGCAGTTTTTGTTTTTGTTTTCCTTTGTTTGAGTAATGGGTCTGCACAAGGAGAGATCATTAGAGTGGCAGAAAATAAATGAAGAGACATCCCTTCAACCTCCTAACATGCACTTAGCAAGATCTGCAGGCCTGTCCTTGGCAAGGACACTTGAATTAATGCATTAACATAAGTGATACTGAAGTACAAGTGGAAATGAACCCGGGGGATTTGCATCCACAAGTCTATCTGGATGAAAGAGCTTCATATTGCACATGTGCCTCCAAAATAAGATTTCCTGTAATTATTGCCACATTTCCAAGTTTGAGGAGCAACTCATAGCTTGTCAGGAAGTACTTTAACCACAGTCGGACCAGATTCAAGATTCCACTCAAATCACCTTTACCTGGAGGTAAGTCTAAGCCAGATCTATTTTATCCTTCTTGAATTATTACCTCACCTTTGAGAGCTGCCTAATTAGCACTATATTAAGAAGACAACTCAGTTGTCATTGAGTCGGTTCCAACTCATAGTGACCCCGTATGTGGCACAATAGAACTGTGCTCCATAGGGTTGGCATGGCTGTGACCTTTTAGAAGTGGGAAATCTATTTCCCCTCCTCTTGAAATTGGGTGTGTTTTTGTGACTGACTCGACAAATAGAATACAAAATATATTTGGAATAGAACTACGATTCCTTCTCTCTCTCAGATTTTATGTCTTGAACTATGAGCTGATAGAATAAACATACCCTTCTTCGCCAATACAGTTCTGAAAGAAATATAAAATAGGACCAAAAAAATAAGAAAGCTGGGATAACATATCATAACATATCACATTTTCTACTGAAAAATTCAATATCGGAGAATGTGGTTTATATATTTGGGAAATTGAGATTCCTATTATTGAACCCCAGAATTAGACAGTGTTACCCCCCCCCCAGTCATATGCAGCACTAGACTACCACAGGCTTCCCTGTGTGAGGACCTGCCCCATATAAGTTACAGCATGGAGTAGCAGAGCAGAACTTAAGTTCCTGCATATAGCTGTGCTCCAAAAGAAGAAGAAGGCAGTGAACTGAACTATGCATAACTAATTTCACTCCAAAACTGAGTAATTAGGCCCTCCTTTTTACTCCAAGGGAAAGTGTAAGGGATGAGGCAAGAGCCCAGGAATACGAGGAAGAAATTCTACCTCATGGAAACCAGAAGACAGAAGAAGAAGGGCTTCACTCTTCCAACACCAAGGATTATAACTGAACCAAGAAATGGCAGCAGCAGCAAGGACTTAGATGCTTCACTCCAAGTTCGTTTAGAGTAATCATGTCAGGATTGATGTGGGTGAGCGCTGAGAGAGGTTCAGAGAAGAGATCTATGAGAATAAGTACACGTCACTAATCACCTCCTAAATTAACACTATAATTTATTGAACATCTACCAGGGCTACTACCTGTCATCTATTATTTTACTTTCTAAAATCTATGGTCTCTTGTTATTTAATTAGAGAAACTTATTTAGCACCTACTATGTGCCAGGCCCTGGGATACAAAACACAATATAACGGTGCCTGCTCTCAAGTAGATTGTGTTCTAGAATATGGAAGATGTGGAGACAACTGTCAAGAGATAACTGTAATAAATCAGGAAAAGAACTACAACCAAAACAAGCACATGGTACCATGGGAACCCAAAGAAGAACCTTTAAGTCAAACTGGTGAAGGCTTCCGGGGAGAAGGTGATATGAATCGTGGGGTTTGAAGGTTGACTCAAAGGCGCAAATGTAGAGAGAGTGATATGTAGAATGACAAGAGAAGTGTGTGAGAGCACGGCGCATCTGAGCATGACACTTAGTTCAGAGGGACATGGTAGATCTGCGTTTTTAAAAAATCACACTGAAGAATGGATTTTTGTCACTGTTGGTAGTTGTCTTTCAGTTGCCTCTGACTAATGGCAACTTATGAATAACTGAACCGTTGCTCAGTTCTGCACCATCCTCACATTCATTGATATGTTTGAGCCCATGTTGTGGCTATTGTGTCACTCTGTCTCATCGAGGGCTTCCCTAGTTTGTGCTGACCCTCTACTTCACCAGACATGATGTCCTTTTCTAGAAATTGGTCTTTCCTGATGATGTGTCCAAAGTAAGCAAGACAAAGTCTTACCATCCTCACTTTTAAGGAACATTCTGTTTGTATATTTTTTAAGACTAATTTGTTCATTCTTCTCGCAGTCCCCAGTATATTCAATATTCTTAGCCAGGACTACAGTTTGAATACATCAATTCTTCTTTCTTTCTTTTTTGTTGTCCAGAAAGGGTAAAACTGGAAACTGGACACCTTGCAGTAATCTGGCAAATAATCTAGGCAAGAAGTGAAGGGACTACACTAAGGCAATTAAAATGCAGATGACGAAGAAGGCATAGATCTGGGTGAGATTTAATGTTAAAATCAATGGAACTCGTGTGTCTTTGGAGGAAGAGCTGTGGAGATTTAGGAGTCAATGACTTCTAAATTGCTAAATCCTGATGCCACATTGGACAACTTTCCATCTCATCTCTTATGGCAGAGCCATTCCTCTAAAGCTGCCTCACCCTATTTAGAACACGTACTTCCTGTGATCCAAACTAACCTTCATGGCGAGCCACTCCAGAGATCAGTATACGCAGAACCACAGCCATGCCTGTGGTGAGCTGGAGAGTCACAGCCCTAGGTTTCCACGAACATCAGGAGTTAACAGTATTTACAAGGTTGATATGTACTGTACACACCCTCCTCCCTCTTCCTGTCCTATTATAATCATTCAGTTCTTGATAATTAACATGACAACTGACCCTTTGACAATCACATTAAACTGCATGACTTTTTCTACCTCACATACTACATGGTAATCACATACATGATAGGGTGTGGGAGGCTTTCTCCTTGAATACACTTGCTGGGGTTAAAATATTCAGGGTGTCAAAACAGATGGCATCAGGCACTATATACTACATACAGCTCAACCTATTCCATGTCAGCAGTGCACAGAACGTCTGACAGAAAATCTATGGCTCAGGCGGCAGCATAGAAAACATTAATGCAAACATCCTCTGCCCAAAGGACTTGGCATTTACCACACTTTCTACTGGAAGCACAAGGTTCCTGTGCCAAAGGTCAGAGGCAGAGGGATTAACTTTTCCCATATATTTAAGCAAACTGTCCATCACACCAAAAGTGCAGGCGTACCCATGCACACACACGCCACTTACTGTAGTTGATTATGAAAAAGGTCAGCTGAGTGATTTGCTGCCAAACACACACACTCACGTACACGATGCCTGCTAACAGTAGCAAAATAGAATGACCAGCTCTTAGATTTCAAACAACAAGGAAAATCTTGCCATTCCTGTAAATAGAATTTATTGGTTTCAAAGACTGAAATGCAATGATGTTCACTTTGCAGTTCAACAGGTTATTTATCCCCATAGGCTCTGCAAAGCAAGAAAATAAAACAAACCACCGTGTGGGACAAATGTCAATATACATATTTTTGGTGGAGCTCCGATTTTAATTAAGGAGTTATTTGCTAAATAATGCTTGAGGATGACTTGACCGCTACAAACATAACATTACAATATAGTTATAAAAACCATGTAGGTAATCTCTGTATGTCAGTTAGCAAAGAATATGGCTCTTAGCAGAAAATGAAATATTTTTTCCTGATTTTTCTATTTGCTTGGGATCTAGAACAATGTATATATGATATACAGCAAACATAATCATAAATTTCATATTACATATATTTTATATATTACACATTACCAGAACCCAGTTGCCAACAAGTTGATTCAAGTTCATGGTGGCCCCTTGCATGTCAGAGTAGAACTGTGCTCCATAGGGTTTTCAATGACTGTGATCATTCAGAAGTAGATTGCCAGGCCTTTCATCCAAGGCGCCTCTGGCTGCCTTTCAGTTAGCAGCTGAATGCATGAACCATTTCCACCACCCAGGGTATATTACACATACATCTATATACTATATATCTCATGTTCTATATTATAAAGCATATGAAACATAATGTTGTTGTTGCTAGTTGTCATTGAGTTGGTTCCAACTTATAGCAACCCTTCGCACAACAGAATGAAACAGTGCCCAGTCATGTGCCATCCTCACAATCATTGCTATTTTTGAGCTCATTGTTGCAGCTGCTGTGTCAATCCATCTCACTGAAGGTCTTCCTCTTTTTCACTGATCCTCTGCGTTACAAAGCATGATGTCCTTCTCTAGGGACTGGTCCCTCCTCATAACATGTCCAAAGTATGTAAGATGAAGTTTCGCCAACCTTGTTTCTAAGGAGCATTCTGGCTGTACTTCTTCCAACACAGATTTGTTTGTTCTTCTGATAGTCCATGGTATATTCAAGATTCTTCACCAACACCATAACTCAAAGGTATCAATTCTTCTTTCGTCTTCCTTATTCATCATCCAGCTTTCGCATGCATACGAGGCGACTGAAAATACCATGGCTTCGGTTAGGCACACCCTAGTCCTCAACGTGACATATTTGCTTTTCAACTCTTTACAGAGGTCTTTTGCAGCAGATGTGCCCAATGCAATATATTGTTTGATTTCTTGACTGCTGCTTCCATGGGTGTTGCTTGTGGATCCAAGTATTACAAAATCCTTGACAACTTCAGTATTTTCTCTGTTCATCATGATGTTGCTTATTGGTCCAATTGTGAGGATTTTTGCTCTCTTTATGTTGAGGTATAATCCAAACTGAAGGTTACCGTCTTTGATCTTCATCAGTAAGTGCTTCAAGTCCTCTTCCCTTTCAGCAAGCAAGGTTGTGTCATCTGCATATGAAAAGTTGTTAATGAGTCTTCCTCCAATCCTGATGCTTTGTTCTTCTTCATATAGTCCAGCTTCTCGGATTATTTGCCCTGCATAGATTGTATAAGTATGGTAAAAGGATACAACCCTGATGCGCACCTTGTCTGGTTTTAAACCATGAAGTATATATAAACATTTGCAAGTATATCTTCCTCTAAAACTAAAATTTAAGATATTGATATTTATATTCTTCCATTTATTACATTCATATTTCCAAAAATTAAAATCTACCAAGAATGGTAAAAATATCTACCCAGGTTGAATGTATGAGAAAGTTCTAATCATCCCCTTCCTTCTCTCCATTCTTGTTTGAGTGCATTTTTTGAGTCCCAGGGAAGTATTTAATCACCGGCTGTGACTGATGTCATCCACTTCTGTGTCATCTTGCACATCCGCTTCAGGGTACACACTGGGAATGTACAGAATCTCCCATAGGGTCAGATAAAAAGGAAAAACTTTCTTCCTCTACTGATAGGATTGAATGATGCAAAGCAGGTCAGGATTTAAAAAAAAAGAAAAAGAAGGCTCTTCTGTAAAATTCAAAGCCAAAAAAGCGTTCAAATTGAATCTTTGACAGAGACTGCTTTTAAAGAGACCTCCTATCAGCAAAAAGTGCTGTTCTCCAGGTGATTTCAGATATATTTTTAATGCCAATGCATGTCAGTATTGACACTCTGTTTTGACGGTAAGAGGAATTAAAATGATTCTGAACACCTGAGGTGGCTCTGTTGCCACATCAGATTATGCTCAGTGTTTTAACAGCACAGCAAAGTGAAGCAAAGCAGTCACCCCACCATACCTGGCTTATAAAAGCCTCTTTCCAGCTAGGACCATGTACATTGCAAGGAAGAGACATTTCAAATAGAATCTGGAGGCTTTGAATATAAAAGGACTCAGAATAAAAGATTCGCTACCCTTTAAAGGTTATGTTCATTCTTTTCAGCGGGAATATACAAAAACTGTCTCTTTACCGAGGACTGAGCGTTTCCTCCTATGGGAATTCCCTGACTCAAGAAGCTCTAGTAGGAGAGGAAGCACAGCAGCTGCCCCAAGCCTGAAGGCTCCCCAGGTCTACCTGGAGGAAGCATCCAGGATCTCAGGATCTGTGTTTTTAACACGATATATTAGGGCAAGAGGACTAAGGAGTCTAAAAAACTTTAAATATTAAAAAAAAGTTGCCATTGAGTCACCTCCAATTCATGGTGACCCATGTGTGTCAGAGGAGAACTGTGCTACGTAGGGTTTTCAATGGCTGATTTTTCAGTAGATTCCCAGGGCTTTCTTCCAATGAGCCTCTTGATGGACTTGAACCTCTAACGTTTCCATGAGCAGCTGAGTGTACTAATCGTTTGCACCACCTAGAGACTCCCTAAGGGAACTAGGGCTTCATGAATCATTACATTCTCATGCAATACTAAATCTTCTAAACATGCAGGAGGGATCTGCTTATAGCAGGTCAGCTGTATAATTCGTTAAGAAATACTCCCATATCTGAAGTCTACATGGAGAAAAGTGCAAAGGACAATGAAGATTAAGCTCTCATCAGGCCAAGGGAGATGCTAATTCTAACATCCTCTTTCACGCCTCAAAAATAGAAAAATCACCTGAGTAGACTCTACAGGGAGTTCTTGGGTGACGCAAATAGTTAACAAACTCAGCTGTTAATCCTAAACGTTGGTGGTTCAAGTCCACCCAAAAGTACCTCAGAAGAAAGGACTGGTGATCTACCTATGAAAAATCAGCCACTGAAAATCCTATGGAGCTCCGTTCTACTCTGACACACATAGGGTCACCATGAGTCAGAGTCAACCCAATAGCAACAAGTTAGGCTCTGCAGAGAAGAACTGGGTATGTTTATTTTTTAAGTTAGAGAGCTAATAGTTCTTTCCTTATTGTTTTCTCAAGAACTCAAAACCTATCTGACACTATGATAACTCATACAGGTAGCATCACACCTTAGGATTCCTGGATTTAACAGGAATTATCGTAAAACAGGAATTTGTTACCAAGAGTAGGACTGGGATTTTTGTTTATTTACAACTGAATATTTAATCTACCTTTTTGTTTTTCAAATTTTGGTTTTTTTTTTTCATCTGACTCAACGCAGATAGAAAGTATCTGCTCATACCTGGAACTATGGGATTTCCAAAACATATTTCTTCCTTCGGTGTGTGTTTGTATATGAATCTAAGTGGAAGAAAGCAGATAATTCTCCCTAAAAGACATATTTTGTAGCTATCTGTGGAAAACAGGCAAGCCGTTGCTCGCCTAGTGCTGGTAATCACAAAGCATTTTTCTGAAAGCTTTGTAAATGCTTTTCGCCCTACAGATAAGAGATTTAAAGTAGACAGAAATAAATCATGGAGCTCACAGTGACTTACCTCTGTGGCTCCGCTACTTGCCGAGCAGGCTGAAAACTCCAGGCTTTTTATGTGCCCCTGTCAGGTTTGATGCTCCTGCTGCCAGCCAAGATCTGACAGAAGGAACGCAGTGTGGAGAAAAGATGGCAGGCAGGGCTCGGAGTCAGCCTGGCCCAGAGTTGAACCCAGCTTTACCCCTTCCTAGTTGTGAGGCCCAGCTTCTTCTGTGGTCAAATCAGGTTAATGAAATCCACACCGAAGGGCTGTTAGGAGGAGTCATTCACAGTACCTAGCCTACTGCTTAAGGAGCCCTGGAGGTACAATGAGTAAGCACTCAGCTGCTAACTGAAAGGCCTAACCCAACCAGCAGCTCCATGGGAGAAAGACCTGGCAATCAGCTTCCATAAAGATTAAAACTCAAAAAAACCAAACCCGTTGCCGTCGAGTCGATTGCAACTCATAGTGACCGTATAGGACAGAGTAGAACTGCCCCATAGGATTTCCAAGGAGCACCTGGTGGACTCAAACTGCCAACCTTTTGGTTAGCAGCCATAGCAACCACTACGCCACCAGAGTTTCCTCCATAAAGATTACAGCCTAGAAAACCCTATGGGGCAGTTCTACTCTGTCCTATAGGGTAGCTGTGAGTCTGAATCAACTTGATAGCACCCAATAACAACAGACTAGTGCTTAGAACCTAGATATTTGTTTGTTTGGTTTCATTTGTTTCTTCCTGGAGTGCAGAAATTTTTAGTCGCAGCTTGAATGTGATTTTAATATGAAAACTTACATTTACACACCAAACTAAGAAGTGTCCCACAAATATAATCTACTTACTACTTTACTTAGACCACATCTGCCTTCAAATGCCCGGCAGTGTCAGTCAGCTTTTCAGGAATCCCTCACTCTAGAGATTGTTGTTGTTTTTTATCTGACTCCATGCAAATTTGCTAAATATATATCTTCGTCATTGTGTTTGTCTATGACACACACTGGATTCACCTTGGATGCATTTTTCTCCAAAATGCCTTCTCTCCAGTTTCCGGCAGAGCTTGGTCTTTCAATGGAATGAATACATGTATAACTCACAGGTTGACTGCCAATTCTCAATGCTGCCAAAGCTCCGAAGCTTCAACAGAGGATAACCGAGATGAGAAAAACCTTCGGTTACTTTTGGTGGCGCAGTGGTTAGGCACTCAGCTGCTAACCGGAAGGTCGGTGGTTGAACCCACTAGCTGCTCTGCGGGAGAAAGATGTGGCAGTCTTCTTCCGTAAAGATTACAGCCTTGTAAACCCCATGGGGGCAGCTCTATTCTGTCCTATAGGGTTGCTATGCGTTGGAATAGACTTGAGGGCAACAGGTTTTATTAGTTTGAAGTGACTAAAGAAAGATATCCCCCACAGGTAACCAGAGGTAGTTTCTTCACTGTCTGCCCAGAGCCACAGACGAACGCAGCCTTAGGTCTGCCTGTGTTAATTTCCCAGCTGAGCATGTGGGAACTCAGGGCACCACTTAGACCCGGCCCCTTTGGCCCTTTGCTCCACAGCTGCCCCCTTGACAGAGGAGGAATGAAGTTCTGAGGCCCCATGTGCTTCTTCTTCTCCCGCAAGGCTGGCTTTCAAAATGTATATTCTGGTTTTGCCATTACTTGACTTCCAGTTTCTCTCCCCAGCCTCAAATTCTTTTTTTTTTTTTTCTGATCATTACCAACATCATCAAAAAGAATCACACTTACTAAAAAGTAAAAACAAACAAAACTCTATGCGTGTTTATATATGGCCTTAGAGTAGACTCCAGTTGCTGTTGACTACCTCGGGATCAATGTGCCCCAGAGGTCCAAATCAAATTTGAATTAAGATCAAATCTTCTTTCAAATCTTAAGTCTACATATTGCCCAATCCCCCCCACCACAAAAAAAGAGATTTTGTTTTTCCAAATTAGTACCTCCTCATCCATCATCCCAATCAAGTTCTGTTTTTATCCTTACATCCATATGTTCACGCAGCAAATATACACTGAGCATCCGTCACATGCTAGGGACTGTACTGCACTGAGGACTCAAAAATATAAAAAACACTGTTCTAGATTCTAACAAGCTTCGAATAAGTGGGGGAAACAGAGAGACCAGCAATTAAATGAACATTCGATGAATAATACAATCAGATCATGCACATGATACCAGGAGGACTAGAGAGGGCACATAAACGCAAGCGAGGGAGTCCTGGAATACTTCACAGATGTATGAGTTCACTACTGATGGATGTGCAGCCTAAACCAGGTGCCAAGTGCAGAAGGTGTCCCAGCAATGAAAACAGCATATGCAAGACACGGAAGTATGAAACAGCACCACACTTAGAAATTGTTCTTCATATGGTCAAAGGACCCCCAAGAGTAATGATAGGAAATAAGATTAGAGAAGCGGGCACAGCCAGATCATGAAGAACTTTGGGTACTAAGTTTATCCTGTGGGCAATGAGGACTGTCAAAGAATTTTAATCAGGGAAGTGATATAATCACATTTGCATTTAAAAGGCTATGACTGCAGAGTAAAAGCTAAATTAAAATGGGGAGTGGTAGAGTCAGGCAGCCCACTCAGCCAGTATCCAGGCAGGAACTACTGCTAAAACAGTGGACTTGGCTATAAAAGGGTAGGGGATTTGGGAGATAAACTCCACAAGCCATTCTAGCTGTTAGGTCAGGATGAAAGAGGGCAAAATAATTAAGATGACCCCAGAGTTTCTATCTTGGGTAGAATGCTGGTGTCGTTCCCTAAGACAGGGACTATAGAAGGATGAACAATTAAGAGGAAAGTAGCTCAGTTTGAGAAATACTGAATTTGACATATTCATGGATTATGCCAGAAGAGTAGTGTAAGGACAGATGTGTAGTTCTGAAGACCAGAAGTTTTGAGCAGGAGAAAGGAATGCCATTGAAGAGGTAGTTTTTATTGAATTTTCTGGGTACTCACATACTAACACATCGCCTTCCCCCTTCTGTTTTTCTTTCTCCCTTCTTTTTTGCTTCAGTATTTCCTATGCTCTTTGACCTGCAGTCACTTTTCAGTCATAGTACAATCAATCAAATATGATTTTCCATGGCTTCTACTCTATACTACAGAAAAGGAAAATAGAAAAAGCAACTACTGTAATTATATCAACCAAGTTTAATATAATCAATTTAGTAAATTTGTATTGTGTATAAGGGAGTAGATGTTACCCACATTCTGAATGTTAATTTCTGACAAAATGTGTTTCATGCTTCCCACCTGGCAGCTTTTCTGAAGAGGATATTGCATTTTATTGTTTACCAGATGCCCACACGTAATCTAAAATAGGGCTGTATGTCATGCTTGCTCCTAATCTTTTCCAGAGGATAATCACTTATATTTGTACCACAGAAACAATGAAGACAGGACATTTGAGGTCCCTGACACATCAGTTTGGGGCTTTATGTAACACCCATCTTTGGAAAGGAATATGCACAGCTCTTTCTACTCTTTTAGGTTCAGGGCTAAAGGTGTGGAGAATCTACTCCAAACTGCAAATTATTTTGAATTGGACACACATGCCACGCATTTATGGCCAGCCCAGCATTTGGCACCGGTCACATGTCCAGTCACCAAATGCAGGAGAAAATGACTTTTCCCCCCTCGGGCACTATGCTATAGAAAGACCGTGATGACAATCTTTCTCTGGTATTATGTTTTGTGGGAGGGGAGAGGTTCGTTTCAAATTAATTTATGATCTGTGAAAAGTGCTAGAAGCAGGCTTCACTGCCCGTGGAAGCATAGTGTACACCACTCCCTTGTAAAATCCATTCGAGGGGCTCTCAGGCGAGAGTACGCTCCCTGCTCCCGGGTCAGGCTTCTGGTATTCTGAACCATGGAATCAATTTAAAGAGTCAAAGAGGACTGTCACCTGGAGAGGCTTGGAAAAACAGCACTAAGTGCCTCTGCAGCGTCCAAAGTCTCAGCCTAGAGGAATTTTAGTCCCCCAGAGGTATCACCTGGGCCAGTACACATGTGTTTTTCAGAAAACACACCAAGTCCCTTTCTTGTGAACCTCATTTCTTGTGATTAGAGCCTGTGCAGGGCTATAGTCAGTGTTTTATTTGGTATTGCAACCATGCAATGCTTGTCAATAGCCAGTTGGTCCCATTTGATCCAGGGCTTACAGATACCAAGGGACTTCCATTACAATCACACAATCAAAGTGTCAGGCCCTGTTGAAAGTTCTTTGTCCTGTGGGGCTTATGGATCCTTATCTATTTTGCTGCTCTCCAGCTGTCTCATAACTCAGCTACAAAGCTTTCCTTCAAAGCTAGGTTTTTTGGTTCGCAGCTGTTGTTCCACAGCAATATTACTACTACACACAAAATAATGTTTTTCGAAGATAAACTTTTCCTCAGACTCAGAGTAACTCACACCCACCATGTCTAAACCAAAGTTGCATTAATTAGCAGAGAGAGAAAATAGATGTCTTTGGCATCAAACCCAAACATTTACCCTTTGGGACTCCTGTTTTTTACAATAAATATCATTATATTGACAGTCGGACTTGGAGCAGCCTGCGAGGAAGAGAAATATTTGTTCAGGGCTTCTTGGCAAGGAGAGAAGTAGTGTTATGAAATCCAGAAGCCTTTTCTATAGGTGTTTGTAAATATTTGTTCTGAAGCTGTGGAAGACAAGTAGATCTCAGACACAGTAAGGTGCAGACTAGCCTGAGGTGGGGACCAGTGCTTGGGATAGATACCGAACTGGAATCAATCCTGGTGAGGTCCTGGAAGTCACTAGTTAATGTAGACCCCGGAGGCTCAAGAGTTAGGTAAGTTATATGTGAAGAGAAGAATAAAGTATGATACACCAAACCAGAAATCAGGACATATCAGTATCAGAGTTTAAGATAAAGTTGCGGACTAAAACAGATAAGTAATAGTAATTGTAAGAGCAACAACAACAATAATAATAACGGCTTGGATGTTGCCGTCCATTCAATTCTGATTCATGGTGACCCCATGTGTTACACAGTAGAACTGCTCAATAGGGTTTTCTTGCTTGTAATCTTTATGGAAGCAGATTGCCAGGCCTTTCTTCCATGGTGCAGTTGGGTAGGTTCAAACCACCAACCTTTAGGTTAAGAGTCAAGTGTAAACTCTTTGTGCCATTTAGGGACCTTAATAATGATAATAAAGGTGCACACATTCAGGCAAGTAGTCAGGTATCTCAAAACCAAATACCCATGGCAGCGTTCCAAAATTCAAGGGTAAGGAGGGCAAGTTTAAAAAAAAAAAAATCACTCTTTGCCACAGGCTGCTATCAGTAAAGAGAGCTTGTGGTGAAGCAATCTGCCCCAGCCCAGAGTCTTAGCATTTCTAGGAGGGCGTAGACCAATTCCACAGCAGACCAGCCTGGGATAAACAGCTGCATCTGGCCAGACTAAATGAAATGCTTCAAGAGTAGCAAATCTGAACAAATGAGTCTCACACACCAGCCAAGGTCCCTCCCCTTTCTGCTGAGATTTTCTTTTTAGTAGTTGAATTGATTTTAAGTAAAAAAAAAAAAAAAAAAGAAGTCCACTAACTTTTTGGACCCATATGGACTCCATATATGATATTTGCATGTTTCTTTCCAAACTCATATCACTTCCCCTAGTTCCCTAAGGTCTTGGGGGAATCAGGGATGTGATATAACCAGGTAAACTAGAACAGACAAGGAAAAGAGCAGAGAATCATGGAGTCCAACTTCTACTCTCCGCCACGCAATCCATTCAGTGTATGAATTGGGAGAAGTCTTTACATTTGCAGAGTTGCTTTAGGATCCTCATTTTAAAAAGGCCAGGGAGGTCTTTTTAATGGGAAACCTTCATGAACACTTTTTGATTTAATGAAGATGTTGATACGCAATTATTAAGAGAAGACTATGAAACAAAATCTGTTATCGTTTTCTTGAGAACCAATTATTTTAATAAAATACATATGGTAACATACCTTTTAAAAATGTTCTACCAAGGGTGAGAAATTTTCTAATAATATATTTTATTCAATAGACAGTTAAAAGACTTGACTAAAAGCTTTAAAAAAACACTTTTTATAATTTTGGCCTTAAATTCTTCTCTCTGATTATAAACAACAGTTTTAACTACTACCACGATGACTCAAATTAATAATAACAACAACAAAACCCAAGCCCATTGCCATTGAGTCAATTCCAACTAATGATACAATAATAATGCTTGAAACCTAAGAGCTTCCTGTTGACTTGTGACTTTTTTATATCTTTTTTTTTCCCCCGATTATAATGAACAATAAAAGATCAAATGACTCTTTAGGATATTCTAGAACTATTAGAGACTTGCAGAGTTGACTCTAATATTCCCCCTAGGACTATCAAAGCAAAAATTCAATTTGAGGTTCTCTGATTATTTTCTGTGATGTGTATTTGGTGCTGAGAAATAAGATTTAGTACGTCTCACATCTTTGTTTACGGCCAGATTAATATCAAGAAAAATAGATGTTTTAGAGGAAAAAAAGAGAAGTTTGCTCTTTACCATATGAATTTTCCAGAGGAAAATACTCGTAAATAATGATGTAATATCAAACATTATTGATATTCTAACTTTATTTTATTAATAAATACAAATTTAAAAATCATTTCCGTAAAAAATTTTGAAGCACACAACAATCATTTTTTTTAGTTTTGTTTTTAACTAGTCAGGCATATTCATGCTGTCATTCCCCAACTCTGAACTAAAACTTTTCTTTTGCAGTCATTTTACTGATGAACGCATTCTAAGAGAAGCCCTGTTCTTTGACTCACTAGCGATTTCTTTCCAGAGCCACAGCAGACTTATAAAAAGATAAAGGCCCCACGATATTAGAAAGCAAAATAACTCCTTTGAAAACTTCCCAGGAAATTTTCTAATATCTTCTTCTTTAGAAAATTAAAGATGGAACAAATTCCACACCAAACGCAATTCTACTGTGGTCAAAACTACTTTGTGTTGCTTTTTAGTGTGGAATCTGTGCCTCAAAATGAAAAAAAACCTTCAAATATCACCTTGGGAAATGAGGTGAGAAATCAGAGCACATCTTTTTGCTGAGAAAAATTGTCTCCAATCCTCCCATTGTGTTTACTAGTTAGATATTAGAGAGGGCTTAGAGTCTCCACAATGAGAGTCCATGGTTTACAGGGAGAACTAGAAAGTATTTTATCGGTAGAACAATCTCACAGTCTTTCAACTGTAACGGCAGTGATCCCTGGCGTTCTCATTTAACTAAGTGAAAATCTTAATCCTGCCCCACTGGAAGACGAAACTTCTGTGAATAGCAGTGCTCAGTCAGTGACATCTGCTGCTGGTGTCACATTCAATTGAGATCAAGCAGCAGGTCTACAAAAGTAGCACAAATTATTAGAATTTTCTGTTTGATCCTATAGATTTATAGATCAGTGACCAGGATTCTCAACTGTTCTAAGAGATATAGGTGAGAGACAAACGTCACTGATTAAAAATGTCTTTTCAAACAAAAAAATCCCCTTTCAAACCAAAAATAAGACAAACATAAGTTGACCATATATTCTGACACAAATTCCATTTCTCCTTGCTTTTTTCTTCACTTAAATTCCTTTCTGTTTTGTGTTTTCCCCTTACACATTTCCCCAGTTGTTACGTTTTCTCCTCACCAAGCTGCTTCTTTTAGTCTCTCCTCATTTCTTGACATTTTAAAGTCTCATCTCTCTGTCTTTTCCTCATTTTTACGTACACCTGCTGTGAGTCTTGTCCTCCTAGAACTAGACTAGGTTCAATACTTTTGTGCTTTCATTTAGAAATAGTATTAAACAACAAGAAAGCGATATCTCAAATTTAAATAAGAACATGTGATTTTTTTTTTAAGTAAGTGCTAGAGAGAACAAGCATCCAAATAGAAAATTATATCAAGAAATTTTGAGTCCCACTCAAGTAATGAAATCTTTTTCAGTGCAACACTGATCAAAAAACAGAGAGATGGATAAATGGATGGATGGATGGATGGATGGATGGCTGATAGATACCTCCGTCAAGTTGACTCTGATCCATAGTGACCTTATGTACAACAGAACAAAATGTTGCCTGGTCCTGCATCCTTCTAACAATTGCCAGCATGTTAGATAGAATCAATCGTTGAGGCTACTGTGCCAATCTCTCTCACCGAGGGCCTCCTTCTGCCTTGCTATCCCCCCACTTCACCAGATATGATGTCCTCCTCCAGCAGTTAATCCCTCTTGATGACATGTCCAAGGCAAGCAAGTCAGACAATTCTCTGTTGTGATCCATAAGGTATTCATTGGCTAATTTTTAGAAGTAGAAATTATAGAACTAACTAAAATATCAATATTTTAGGAGAGAGGATTCAAAGAGGATTTTAGAGGGAAATAGGGTATTGCTCAATTGAAAAGGGGTTAGTAGTTCAGAAGCTACATGTTTTGACCTTTCCACCTATCTTTGAATTTGGGGTTCATCTTTGTAACATCAGCACCAAGTACAATGACTTTCCCACAATCAGAACTTAATAAATGTGTGCTGAATTGTATTAAACTAATAGCTAACTTGGGCCAAGCTGTCAATTACCATCAAAACTCTCTGGTTAGTTAGACTCCAGTATTTCCTGTGGTAAGGTCCTCTTACCCATGCACAGAGAAGAAGAAGGAAAAGCAATGAGCTTAACACTGGCTTATTATAATAGCTAGTGATTGTTGATCACCTGTGATATTCACAATCATAAAAATGGCACGGGACCGAGCAACGTTTCATTCTGTTATACATAAGGTCTCTATAATTTGGAACCCACTCGACAGCACCTAACAACAACAACAACACTATATTCAATTACTGCCTGTGAAGAAGCATTTTCCAAGGACACTTTAAAGTAGGTATTACGATGCCCGTGTTACAGATAAGGAAACAATCTCAAAGAGGTTTTCATGTAACTCAGCTAGTAAGTAAAAGAGTGAGGATCTAAACATAAGCCTGTCTGGTGCCAAAGCCCATGCTTTCTACATTACCCCACTGCAGTTGTTGTTGTTGTTAGGTGCCATCAAGTTGGTTCCAAGTCATAGCAATCCTATGAACAGCAGAACGAAACACTGACCAGTCCTGTGCCATCCTCACAATCGTTGCTATGCTTGAGCCCATTGTTGCAGCCACTGTATTAATCCATTTTGTTGAAGATCTTCCTCTCTTTCGCTGACGCTCTACTTTACCAAGTATAATGTCCTTCTCTGGAGACTATCCCTTCTGATAACATGTCCAAATTGTGTAAGACAACGTCTCGCCATCCTCATTTCTAAGGAGCATTCTGGCTGTACTTCTTCCAAGACGTATTTATTTGTTTGTTCTTCTGGTAGTCCATGGTATATTCAACATTTTTTTTCAAAATCATAATTCAAAAGCGTCAAGTCTTAGGTCTTCTTTATTCATTGTCCAGCTTTCCCATGCATATGAGGAAAATACCATGGCTCGGGTCAGGTGCACTTTAGTCCTCAAAGAGACATCTTTGCTTTTTAACACTTTAAAGAGGTCTTTTGCAGAAGATTTGCCCAATGCAATGCATCGTTTGATTTATTGAGTGCTACTTCCATGGGTGTTGATTGTGGATCCAAGTAAAATGAAATCCTTGACAACTTCAATATTTTCTCTGTTTATAATGATAGTGAAGCCCTGGTGGCAGTTCAAATCCACCAGCCACTCCTTGGAAACTCTATGGGGCAGTTCTACTCTGTTTTATAGGGTCACTATGAGTTGGAATTGACTCAACGACAACAAGTTTGTTTTGGTTTGGTTATCATGATGTTGCTTATTTGTCCAGTTGTGAGGATTTCTGTTTTCTTTATGTTGAGGTACAATCCACACTGAAGGCTGTAGTCTTTGATCTTCATCAGTAAGTGCTTCAAGTCCTCTTCACTTTCAACAAGCAAGGTTGTGTCATCCATATATTACAGGTTATTAATGAGTCTTCCTCCAATCCTGTTGCTGTGTCTTCTTCATATAGTCTAGCTTCTTGGATTATTTGCTCAGCACACAGATTGAATAAGTATGGTGAAATGATACAACCCTGACGCAGTATCCCCTTGTTCTGTTCGAACAACTGCCTCTTGGTGTATGCACAGGTTCCATGTGAGCACGATTAAGTCTCCTGGAATTCCCATGCTTTTGACCTTACTCCACAATGCAGTTTTCATCTTAGTAACAATTGATAGGATTACGAGTGTCGCTGAAAATGGATTTTTGAGGGTTGAAATAATCGTACAACCTTAAATATATATATATGCATATATACACACACATATACACACTCATATACACAGACATATATATATATATGTATGTATATGTAGTCCCCAACTTACAAGGAGGCTCTGTTCTGACAACTCTGTGGTAAGTCTGTTCTGACATAAGTGGAATACCTCTTTTTTTTTTAGTTATTATGATTGCCTTTTATTATCAGTATCTTTATAAATCCAATCTTTATTTATCTTTGGGGGTTGGCGTTAGAATGATAACATCAGCAATTATACCTGCAACATTGTATGTTGTGCATATTACTAACAATAAAATGCACAAAAGAAAAAAATGGATGGTCGTAAGTACAGTTAATCATAACTCGAATATGTTGTAAGTCAAGGACTACCTGTATATATATGTATTTTTTAATTTTTATTCCAACAAATCAGGTATTTTTGTCACTTATTTTTGCATGTAGAGGGTCACGCTGTTTGTAATTGTATTCAATAGTGGTATGTCCCCAATGTACCTGCAGTTATCTCTCATTTTATTATAGGAAAACAATTCCCATGAAGCAAATTATGGAAGCTTACCAGCATTGGTTACATCTTCCTCCTTATTTACTGCTTGAAACTATGCCCCTTTCTTTGGCAAATAATATACTTAGTTAAGAAGACCTCTATTATCCTTCTGTAAACAGGACTCTTACAGAGGTGACACTCTGAATTTCTGCAGCGGAGAAGAGCAGATGGCTCTTCATGGCTCCCCACTGGCCAGGCCTTTGAGTGGCTTTGATGGCAGCCAGTTGCCTGCCCTCTCAGGGTGAGACACACAAATACAGCTGCTCTTTGGGGAGAGAGCTGGGCAAGAGAGGCAGAAAAATGACTTTCTAGTGGGGAAAGAAGCAGGAGGGAGGAGGCCAAGACCACAGGCTCACTTAGAATTGGTTCATTTTACCAAATAATTGCTGCAGAGGAATAAAGACCATTGATATACAATCTCCATTATGTCTTGGGACAAAGCATAACATTCAATCTGACGCCTGGGCTTCTTGCCCATAATAAAACGTATCACATAATGAGACTGATTTCCTGCATGGAAAAGAGGTGAATAATCTTTATTTCTAGTATAAATGATTATCGTTAGTTCGGAAAAAGCTTTCCTTGTTCAGGAATTAGAGGAAGGAGGAGATGTCAAAACAGAACACAAAGGAAAAGCGATTTAAATATATTACTAGTGATAATCCTTTCATGGAATTTCATAATTTATGGAACATTTTCATAATTATTTGGTGAAATTGGCTCTGAAATCAAGCCTTATAAGACAGGGTCTGTTATTCTTTCTTTACAGGTGAGGAATCTGAGATCAGTTGGGTTATGTAACCTGCCCAATGCCTCACTGGTAGTAAGGAAGGGAGCTGGGACTTTAACCAGGAGCTTCGAATCCAAACCCCAGGAGCACGTTTTCCTTAATACTATGCAACTTCCCACCATGTACGTTACCTTTGGAGAAGCATCTGGGTGGAACCAGCCACTTCTCTCTTGTCTTTCCACAACCAGAGCGTGTGGCCTGTGCAGTTGCACTGAGTCCCGTGATGAGAACAGCCCTCAGCTGCGTAATGTTCTGCTGTCACCATCTTGACACTGGAACAAGGTGCTCACATTTTCATCTTGCACTGTGTCAATTCCGTCCACAACACCTTGCACGACCCTTCTCGCATGGATCACACTGCAGTTTAGTTGTGAGTTTAGTAATCTACCATCCCGGCAGATGGTCACCTTTGCCAAGCAGGTCTCTAAGACCTTCCATGATGGTCCTGGTTACTTCTTTGAGCACATCTTTGTCCTTCATACTGTCCTCTCTAGTCACATTGGCCTCTTGGCTCTTTTTCTGCTATCCTGAGCACCATTCCTGCTGCCTAAAACACTTTTTCCCAGATATTCGCATGCCTCACTCCTTCTGTTCATTTCTGTCCCTGTTCAAATGTTATTTCAACAAAGAGGCCCTTTCTAATCATCCTGCTTAAAATAGTACTCCCCCCAGCCACCCAATCATTTACCCTCCTTTTTCTTCATAGGTGCCCTTGGCTGGTGAGAACGGTTAAGTGCTCAGCTACTAACTGACAGGTTGATGATTCAAACTCAATCAAAGGTACCTCAGAATACTAGCGATTTGTTCCCAAAAGTTCACAGCCATAAAAGCCCTATAAAGTTCAGTTCTACGCTGAAACATATGAGGTCGTCATGAGTCAGAATTGACTTGATGGTAACTTTGTTTTCTCTTTTGTAGCATTTACCACCATCTGAAATAGTCCATATGTCTCTATTTAATTTTCCATTGTCTTTCATGGTCCACTAGAATGTGGTATCTCCAAGCGAAGGAATTTTCTTTTGTCCACTGCTACACCCTCAGTGCCAATCAATAGACACCTGTAAACCTGTTGCCATGGAGTCAATTCTGACTCATACCAACCCTATAGGACAGAGTCGAATTGTTCCATATGGTTTCCAAGGAGTGGCTGGTGGATTCGAACTGCCGACCTTTTGGTTAGCAGCTGAACTCTTAACCACTGCCCCACCAGGACTCCCAGATATTTTTAAGAATTGTTGAATAGCAATGAATTAATTCATAATTACTTAACAGGAATTTGAAAAGAATCTCCAAATACTTTGTGAGATGAAAATGTTTTATTTCATGCTACTTGAATTCATTATGCCACAGAAAGAGACATGGGAATCATTTTGTTAAACAAAGGTTTTCATTGTAACGGGATGTGACCAGCTCTGTGTTTTTACCCAGGTTTGTAAGGCAGCTGCTAACAGATTTTGTCAGGACCACAAAACTGAGGATCACAATACATGCTAGAAGGAAAGCTATTGTCACACAGTGTTTGTTATCAGAAAAATTTTTTTAAAACCACCTACAGCAAAAATCAATCAGGACTGAAAGGATACCCCCACAACCTGCCTCCCATGCATTTCTTTAATAGTCAAGATCAGTTACAACTAATTGCTTTTAGCACTTCTAAAGCTACATAACTATGGCTTCATTCCGACAAACACCACATTCAAATCGCTGCATGCTCTTCAGGTTGTGTCAATATTACCACAGCTTTTGTCCTCGCATTAACAGGACAAAGCAGGAGAGCAGCATATTACCAATCAACCATGCATTGATTGATAGTTCCACAGCCCTCTTGACTCCTGTGCCCAGGGTGACTAATATTCTAAGGTGGTGACAAAAATTGAGGTCCTACAAGCATTTCTGCTTCTGATGACATTGTTGATATGGGCAGTTAGGGTTGACCTCTTTCACCATGTGGGTAAATGGAGCTTCCTGAGTATTGCAAGCCCCTGGGGACTGTCTTGCTAACTGCTAAAAGAATGCAAGAACTCAAGTCATACCTTGTCCCCAGGATATGTCTATTGCTGCCTGAAGTAGCTCAGAACTGTAGGAAATATTACATAGGTGCTCATGATTTCCTTTGATAGAAGTATAACATCAAACAGAAAGTGGCATTGTGGTAGGAATTTCAGAGTGGCTCCTATTTTATACTTGGCTTCCTCAAAGGTCTTATTTCCATTTTATTGAAAAGAGGGAAAGATTTAGATGTATCAAGGGTGCCTACTATACGCCAATTACTTTGAGAAGCTTTTTAGTACCTTAAGGACTTAAAGCACTTTCTGATGAAGATTAAAGACTACAGCCTTTGGTATGGATTACACCTCAACATTAAAAAAAAAAAAAAAGTGCTGACAACTGGACCAATAAGCAACATCATGATAAACAGGGAACATACTGAAGTTGTCAAGGATTTCATTTTACTTGGATCCACATCAATGCCCATGGAAGCAGCAGTCAATGCAATCAAATGACGTATTGCATTGGACAAATCTGCTGCAAAAGATCTCTTTAAAGTGTTGAAAAGGAAAGATGTCACTTTGAGGATTAAGGGGCGCCTGACCTACTCCATGGTATTTTCAATCGCCTCACATGCAAAAGCTGGACAATGAATAAGAGAGATAGAAAAAGAACTGATGCGTTTGAATTATGGTGTTGGCAAAGAATATTAAATATACCATGGACTGCCAGAAGAATGAACAAATCTGTCTTGGAAGAAGTACAGCCGGAATGCTCCTTAGAAGGGAGAATGGTGAGACTTCGTCTCATGAACTTTGGACATATTATCATAAAGGAGCACTCCCTGGAGAAGTATATCATGGTTGGTAAAGTAGAGGGTCAGCAAAAAAGAGGAAGACCCTCAATAAGATGGATTGACACAGTAGCTGTCACAATGGGCTCAGACATAACAACGATTGTGAGGATGGCTCAGGATCGGGCTGTGTTTCATTCTGTTGTGCGCAGGGTCGCTATGAGTCGGTACTTAACAACAACAACAATTATCTTTAGTATCAGCCCAAACATCTGAAGTAACTACTCCTATCACTAGGAGATGAAGAAACTAAAGTTCAGAAAGGCCAAAAACTTGTCCAAGATTATGCACTTAGGAAGTGGCAGTAATGGGCATCCTCCCAGCATCCTAATTTCTTGTGACAGTGGCTGTCTCCTCCTTTTTGTCTTGGTGATTTGAGTAGGGCAAGTCCTAACAACTGATGCTGAGGATTGGACATATGACCTAGGTTGGGTCATGGAAACTGAACCCGTCTGTCCACAGCAATAGGAGAATAAAGATGTCACCTGGGACTTTAGTAGGAATTACTAAACAGATAGGATATTATAATGGACCAGCCTCATATCATCATAAGAAAACCTGGCTAAGAATGAAGCTGTCACAGAGAAAATCCAAGTAAGAAATGGAAACTTATATCCTGTCACAACTGAGACAAGATATGAAAGTTACGCCATGTTCAGCTTCAAAGTGGAGAATGCCTCTCTCTCCTTTAGGATTCTCTCTGCTGGGGGGAGGCTACTATACAGTGTTACTTTTCTGACAACTCTTTCAATATTGTCTTCTAATCCCACTGCTTTCTTTGAGATTCACATACAAGTCAAGGGGGGCTAGGATGGGAAATGGATCTCACTGTAAGACACCATGCAATCCAACTGCAAAGGCTTTCACCTTCCTTCAAACTCACTTCCTTTCAGCATGACACCCCCCAAGAGGCTCTGCAGTTCTCATGCAAATGGTTCCTGCCAGCCTCACCCCATGTGTCTGTCTGCCAGACCTGCCTAGGGAAAGTCTGAGACTCTAGCTGAAATTCTACTAGACATATAAAATGCCATTCCTGTCACATATTAGATGATTAATCATTGTGTGTCAAATAAATACAGAAGAATGAAGTCAGCTTGATACATAACTCATTAAATAAATCAATAGGTCCAACTCTTGATTCCTTCCCTGTAGCATTGATCCTTGGGTATTTCAGTCTTTCCTTACTGACCTCCAAGCCCATCCCCCCTCTATTATAACCAAAAAGTGCTCTCTTTACAGGCACCCAGTGCCTCCATCAGTATTGTACTCCTAGTATTTCTATAAAAGGCCCTCTCTGTATATACTCATCACTACAAAATGGACTATGGCTCTCGGTTCATGAGATTTGAATGAGGCCAGCTGTAAGCTCTGCTCAGTGGATGCGTACATGATACAAGCTTTGCTAATCTGAGTCATAACTCAGTGACTGGTGCATTCACAGTCATTGTTTCAGCATCCGGTCCAATGAGTCTCAATACTGGAACTATGGCTAAAACAATTGGTAAAGAGACTCAATTTCAGCTGAGAGGATATAAGCCTAGAATTACCGTTGGCTTCTTTTTCCAAGACTTGAGGAGAGCCTGCCTGCAAAATACAAATTGTAAAACAAAGAGAAAAGCATTAAAAAAAAAATTGTAAAGCAAAGGTGACAGATGGAGAGACACTGATTCCTGACAGCCTACTTTGAAGCCTTCATCCAGTTTGTCCTAGCATTACCCCTGAAATTTTTCAGCTGCATAAGTCAATAAATTCTCTTTATTGATGAAGCCAACTTGAGTTCAGTTTTTGTCACCACCAATATAACAGAAAAAAAAACTGCTTATGTCTTCTGAATCCTCTAAAAGATATTCTAATTAATACCTTTCCCTAGAGTCATTATCTGGGCTCTGACCAGCACTACTCGCTATATTCACTATTCAGATCATAATGAATAAAAGTATAAAATTCCATAGTATTATATTTTTAAATATTTTTAAAACCTAACAAGTCTAAAACACAATTTGCATTATAATTACTCCTGCTGCATGGTGGCAGATTATAGTTTCCAAAAATGGCCACAGCAATATTTCTGTTCCCACATGCTCCTCCAGTACTTTGCCACTCCCCATCAAGACATTCATTCTATTTCTCCGTCCCTAGACACTAGGTTGGACTATGTGAATGCCCACGTGAACAGAATGCAGCAGAAGTGAGGCTGCGTGAATTTCAAAGCGAGACTATAAGCAGCAATGCGATTTTCTCCCACATTTCTCTCTCCTGTATTTCTCCTGGAGCCCTGGTGGCATAGTGGTTAAGCACTCAGCTGCTAACCAACAGTTTGGCTGTTTGAATCCACTAGTGACTCCTCGGGAGAAAGATGTAGCAGTTTCCTCCTGTGATGGTTAAGATTGTGTGTCAACTTGGCTAAGCCATGAGTCTCAGTGTTTTGGCAATTGTATAATGTTGTGATCACTTACCTGTTGAAATTTGATATATGATCACCTTCATGATGGAATTTGCTAAATGGTACTGGCTCACTGCCCCCTCAGTTTTGATCTCTCCGCCCTTCGCTGCCTTCTTCTTTCCTGCTCGCCTTGCCAAGGTTTTTTGCTTGTTCTGGATCCTGCAGCTGCCTCTTGCTCATCTGACCTCCAGTTCTTGGGACTTGAGCTACCAGCTCACCTGCTGATCTTGGGATTCTTCAATCTTCACAGCCTGTGAACAAGAGTCCTGCTCTCCGACCTGCCAATCTTGGGTTTGCCAGCACCTGCAGCTACCTGAATCAGGAGAGGCCTTGCCATCTTGCCTGCCACTCTTGGGATTTGTCAACCTTAACAGCCTGTGAACAAGAGTCCTGCTCTCCGACCTTCCAATCTTGGGTTCGCCAGCCCCTGCAGCTGCATGAATCAGGAGAAACCTCTATCTTGGAACTTGGAACTTTCCAGCCTCTACAATCATGTGAGCTGTTTCCTTGATATAAATCTCTCTCTCTCTCTCTCTCTCTATATATATATATAT
>NW_004443961.1:23074851-23077801 GCF_000243295.1 Trichechus manatus latirostris | reverse complement strand
TGGAAACCCTATGGGGCCCTTCTGCTCCATCCTTTAGGGTGACTAAAAGTCAGAATTGACTCAAAGACAATGGATTTGGTTTCTGTGTGTGTGTGTGTGTGTGTGTGGTATTTCTCCTGTATCTCTCCCTTCCCTGTCCTCCTCTCTCCTCTCCATCCTGCTCTCCCCTCCCCTCCACTACCTTCCCCTCTCCTTCTCTCTTCTCTCTCTCTCTTTCATTCTCCCTCTTTCACTCTGTCTTTCATTCTCTCTCTCTCTTTCCTTCTCTCTTTCGTGCTTGGAACGCAGACATTACTTTGTGAACAAGCCCAAACACAAAGACGAGCTTTCTTTTTATGCCCAAGCTGAATGCCTAGCTCACAAAAACCATGAAAGATAATAAATAATATTGTTGTTTTAAGCCACTATAGTTTGGGACAATTTTTTGCCCAGCTATAGGCAATTGACACTCTCATCCCTGTGACTGCTGTCTTAATTTACATGATTTTCATGAGGTCTAGTTTTTACAGCTATACTGGCTACACCACTTTCAAGGCATTTAACATAGCCTTCTGTGTCAGAAGACACTCTGAACTTTGCTGTTTAATGTAGAGTAGCTAAAGCGAATGGAAGAAATGATAAAGTAAAAGAAATAAACAGAAGATTTCGAAGAGCAGCTCCAGAAGATAAAGTAAAGAATTATGATGAAATGTGCAAAGACCTGGAGTTAGAAAACCAAAAGGGGAGAACATGCTCTGCATTTCTCAAGTTGAAAGAATTGAAGGAAAATTTCAAGCCTCGAGTTGCAATACTGAAGGATTCTATGGGCAAAATATTGAACAATGCAGGAAACATCAAAAGAAGATGGAAGGCAAAGCTAAGAAGTTTCCTGAATACAATCAAACACTTTGAGGGACAGAGTAGCAGGGGCATGGGTCTGGGGACCATGCTTTCAGGGGACATCTAGATCAATTGGCATAACAAAGTTTTTTAAGAAAATGTTCTTGCATCCCACTTTGGTGAGTCGCATCTGGGGTCTTAAAAGCTAGTGAATGGCCATCTAAGATGCATCAATTGGTCCCAACCCACCTACATTAAAGGAGAATGAAGAACACCAAAGACACAAGGAAAGTATTAGCTCAAGAGACAGAAAGGGCCACATAAACCAGAGACTTCATCAGCCTGAGACCAGAAGAACTAGATGGTGTCTGGCTACCACAATGACCACCCTGACAGGGAACGCAACAGAAAGTCCCTGATGGAGCAAGAGAAAAGTAGAGTGCAGAACTCAAATTCTAGTAAAAAGACCAGACTTAATGATTTTATTGAGACTGGAAGGACCCTGGAAGACATGGCCCCCAGGCTCTTTGTTAGCCCGAAAGTGAAACCATTCCCAAGGTCAACTCTTCAGACAAAGATTAGACTGGACTAATGATACTCATGAAGAGTGTGTGTCTTAGCTCAAGTAGATACATGAGATTAAATAAGCTGCTCTCATCCAGAGGTGAGAGAGAAGGCAGAGAGCGTCAGGAGCTGGTTGAATGGACACAGGAGGAAATCCAGGTGGAAAGGAGGAGTGTGCTGTCACTGTATAGGGAGAGCAAGTAGGGTCACAAAACAACATATGTATAAATTTTTGTTTGAGAGACTAACTTGAATTGTGAACTTTCACTTAAAGTACAGCAATAAAAAATAGATAAAACAAAAAAATAAATAAACAAAATAAAGTAAAAAAAAGAAGAAGAAGAAGAAGATGGAAGGAATACACAGAGTCACTCTACCAAAAAGAATTGGTCAATGTTCAACCATTACAGAAGGTAGCATATGATCAAGAACTGATGGTACTGAAGGAAGAAGTCCAAGGTGCACTGAAAGCATTAGCAAAACACAAGGATCCAGGAATTAATGGAATACCTATGAGATGTTTCAAGAAACAGATGCAGCACTGGAGGTGCTCACTCATCTATGCCAAGAAATTTGGAAGACAGCTACTTGGCCAATCAACTGGGAGAGATCCATATTTGTACCCATTCCAAAGAAAGGTGATCCAACAGAATGTGGAAATGATCAAATAATATCATTGCCATCACACACAAATAAAATTTTGCTGAAGATAATTCAAAAACAGTTGCAGCAGTACATCCATAGAAACTGCCAGAAATTCAAGCCAGATTCAGAAGAGAACATGGAATGAGGGACACCATTGCTTATGTCAGATGGATCTTGATTGAAAGTAGAGAATACCAAAAAGAGGTTTACCTATGTTTTACTGACTATGCGAAGGCATTCACTGTGTGGATTGTAATAAATTATGTATAACATTGCAAAGAATGTGAATTTCAGAACACTTAATTGTGCTCATGTGAAACCTGTAAATAGACTAAGACAATCATTTAAACAGAACAAGGGGATACTATGTGATTTAAAATCAGGAAAGGTGTGTATCAGGGTTGTATTCTTTCACCATACTAATTCAATCTGTATGCTGAGCAAATAATTTGAGAAGCTGGACTATATGAATAAAAACTCAACATCGGGATTGGAGGAAAACTTATTAACAACCTGTGATATGCAGATGACACAATCTTGCTTGCTAAAAGTGAAGAGGATTTGAAGCACTTACTTACTACAGCCTTCAGTATGGATTACACCTCAACATAAAGAAAACAAAAGTCCTCCCAACTGGACCAATAAACAACATGATAAACAGAGAAAATATTGAAGTTGTCGAGAGTTTCATTTTCCTTGTATCCACAATCAACAGCCATGGAAGCAGCAGTCAAGAAATTAAACGACACATTGCGTTGGGCAAATCTGCTGCAAAAGACCTCTTTAAAGTGTTAAAAAGCACATACACACAATGGAATACTATGCAACAATAAAGAACAATGATAAATCTGCAAAACGTCTCACAACATGGATGAATCTGGAGGACGTTATGCTGAGTGAAATAAGTCGATCACAAAAGGAC
>NW_004443961.1:23071528-23074376 GCF_000243295.1 Trichechus manatus latirostris | reverse complement strand
GAAAGATTAGTCCAAAGGACTAATGGACCACAACTACCACAGCCTCCACCAGACTGAGTCCAGAACAACTAGATGGTGCCCAGCTACCACCACCGACTGCTCTGACGGGCCTCACAATAGAGGGTCCCAGCCAGAGCTGGAGAAAAATGCAGAACAAAATTCAAACTCACAGAAAAAGACCAGACTTATGGTCTGATAGAGACTGGAGAAACCCCAACAGTATGGTCCCTGGATAGCCTTTTAACTCAGTACTGAAATCACTCCTGAAGGTCACCCTTCAGCCAAACATTAGACAGACATATAAAACAAACAATAACACACGTAGTTCAACCATGTGTATGAGACTAATGGGCACACCAGCCCAAAAGCAAAGATGAGAAGATAGGAAGGAAAACTGGGTGAATGAAAATGAAGAACCTGAGGCTGAGAAGGGGAGAATATTGACGCATTGTGGGGTTGACAACCAATGTCACAAAACAATTTGTGTATTGTTTAATAAGAAACTATTTTGTTCTGCAAACTTTCACCTAAAGCACAATAAGAAAAAAGTGTTAAGAAGCAAAGATGTCACCTTAAGGACTAAGATGCGCCTGACCCAAGCCATGGTATTTTCAGTCGCCTCATATGTGTGCAAAAGCTGGACAATGAATAAGGAAGACCAAAGAAGAATTGATGCCTTTGAATTATGGCGTTGGCAAAGAACGTTGAATATACCATGGACTGTCAAAAGAACAAACAAATCTGTCTTGGAAGTACAGCAAGAATGCTTCTCAGGTGGGAGGATGGCAAGACTTCATCTCACACACTTGTTATCATGAGAGACCAGTCCCTGGAGAAGGACATCATGCTTGGTGAAGTAGAGGGTCAGCAAAAAAGAGAAAGATCCTCTATGAGATGGATTGACACAGTGGCTGCAACAATGAGCTCGAACATAGCAACGATTGTGAGGATAGGGCAGGATTCGACAGTGTTCAGTTCTGTTGTACATACGGTCTCTTTGATTCTGAACCAACTCGATGGCACCTAACAACAACACAGCCCCCAGTCTCACAACTCTCACCAGAGAATTCCTTTTACTGTTTCCTTGCAGGTCCTTATGCTATAAAAAGAGTTTACCTACTTAACGAGCTGCAACATATACACATTTATCTGCTTTTCTTTTTCTCATTAATCATATATTCCATATATTCTGATCAGGAATTTCTAACTACATTGATAAAAGTCTAGTCTAAAGTAAATTGGAAACTTTAGATTGTCTGTTTTAGATAAGAACTAAAACTTTTTTTAATATTGAACATAATATACAATCTCTAATTGCAAAACTGCCACAGATGAAAAAACGTAAAGAACACCAAATTGAATACTAAAAGTAAATGTGTTGTTGCCACTAATAAGTTAATACTTGTTGCTTTGATGACTAATTCATTGGTAACAATGAGGTTTTTAACTCCCCAATACACTCTTGGAAGCTGTCAACAGTAATCTTACAAATTATTTCTACCTTCCTTACTTTGAGTTGCGTGACTTTTGTGAACTGCAGACAAAGATGGCATCATGGGGCATTCTCGTGATTATTGTAGAAGAGAAATCTCAGCTGTGTTTTATTGACTGTGAATGTGAACCAACAATAAGAAAGTATTGTCACACTAACATTTATCAGCACACTACACTTTTGTCTACACACCCACAATTTGTCCAACCTTTTTAACCAAACATCTAGCCAGTTCAGACAAACAGCTAGTAATCTAATTTTTAGAAATCAAATGGTTTTGTATGGCTGGTTTGAGCAGTTGTTTAAATAACAAATCCAGTCAAAATTGTCAATAGAGCATGAGTCTTTCTATTTCATTCTCCACTTGCCCCTTCCACAATCTCTTTTTCATGAAAGAGTTTTTATGTTCAGTTCAATTCACCAAATATTTATTTAGCTGTGGAAAAAGTGCAATAGAAAAGAAGTCATCCATAGTCCTTGCCTCAGGGAGCTTATAACTTAGAGGGTGATACAGATAAGAAAAAGCTACCCAAAAGCACAGAGGTAAGCTACTCTGGCAGACCATTTGCAAACGATGGCCTCAGTAATTCCTCTCATTCTGTATCACTCCCCTTTGCAATGTGACTGTGCCAATTCACCCATCATCTCCCATCAGGAAGTGACATCTATTACTTAATCTCTTGGATCTGGGCTTGACCATGTGACTTCCCTTAGCCATTGGAATATTTGCAAATATATTATAAGCAGAGATAATTGAAAAGTGCTTACACCTGGGGGCTTGCCTCTTCCAGCTATAGTTGCGACCCTGAGGCCATTATATAAGGGAGTCCAGGCTGGTCTGCTGAAGAGGCTGCGCAGATGAGAATCAAGGTGACAACCTGTGAAACACCAGACATATGAATGAGGCCACTTAGATCATTCAGGACCAGTTGAGATGTCAGATGACTGGGGTTGTATGAGTGACCACAGGCAAGACTAGCCAAAGTACAACCCAGCTTAGCACAACCCAAACTGCTGATCCACATAATTGTAAGCAAATGAATGGTTATTCTTTTAATCCACTAAGTTTTGCTATGGTATGTTCTGCAACAATAAATAATTAATATACCACCAAATTTAGACTCAGGATGAGGGAATGGAAAAGAGTTTAAAAAAAAAAAGAAGCACTTCTTAATGCCTATGAACTGAAAAACAAACAAGCAATTGCCATTGAGTTGATTCTGATTTGTGGAGACCCCACGTGTCAGAGTAGAACTGTGTTCCATGGCATTTCTTTTTCTTTTTTATTGTACTTCAGGTGAAGGCTTACAGAACAGTTTCTCACGAAACAGTAGTACACATATTGTTTTGTGACAT
>NW_004443961.1:23064401-23070873 GCF_000243295.1 Trichechus manatus latirostris | reverse complement strand
CTTGTATCCTGTTCTCTTCATTCTCTCTTGCTCCCGAATGGATGAGACCAGTGGAGTATCTTAGATAGCTGCTCACAGGCTTTTAAGACCCCAGACGCTACTCACCAAGGTAGAATGTAGAACACTGTCTTTATAAATTGTGTTACGCCAATTGAGCTAGATGTTCCCTGAGACCATGGTCCATGGCATTTTTAATGGCTGATTTTTCAGAAGTAGATCTCCAGGCCTTTTGTCCAAGGTGCCTTTAGGTGGGCTCAAACCTCTAAACTTTCAGTTAGAAGCCAGGCATGTTAAATGTTTGCAATACCAAGGGACTCATGAAACAGAAAATAAAAGACAGGAAAAAAGTGCTCAAGGAATTTATACACTGGAAAGAAAAAAAAAGAGAGAGAGGAAACAATGATCACTACAATAACAGATCATTGCCATGATTCCAGGTGGATAAAGCAGGAGGTTGTGGTAGTCAGTCTCTAAGATAACTCTTAATGATCCTTGCCCTTTGTAACCCTATGTGAGCAATAGATTGTGCTGTAAAGGGTACAGACTAGGTCAAGACATTGCAGTTGCAGCTTCCACCTTGGTTTCTTGGATTGCTCACTCTGATAGACACAAACCACCATGCCATGAGAACACTCAAGCAGCACCATAGAGGCCCAGTTGAGAGGATCTCAAGTAGCCCACCCACAACCAGCACCAGCTGGCAAGCCATGTGAGTGAACCACCTTGGAAATGATCTTCCAGCCCCAGTCAAGCCTTCAAATGCCGGTGGATGCAATTGTCTGACTGAAACCTCATGAGAGACCCTCAGAGCCAGAACCACTCAGCCAAACGACTTCCAAATTTCTGACCCACAGAAACCATGAGAAATAATAATTAAATATTGTTGTTATAAGCCACTAAATTCAGGGTAATTTGTTACATAGACATAGTAACTAATACAGAGGATTGGGCCATTACATTGACAAGTCCTGAGACAAGGTGGTACATACAACAATTACTCCCCTGCTCAACATTACTCGACCTCAATTTTCAAGAAAATATGATCACAGATTCCTCTCTAGGAAACCCTCCAGGAAAGCTGGTATTCCTGTTAATTCAGCAGAGAGAAACTGGTTTCATAAAATTATATTCAAAATTATTTTAATAACCAAGTCTAAAACACAATGTCTTTTTTCACTTAGGAATAATTCAGAAAGTGTCAAGTAGGTAGTTGGGTGAGACAGCATGAAGTAGACAAGTTCTGGGACTTACACCTTCAGCAATGTTGTCATGTCATTATAAGTCATTTCGGTGCTTTCCTACTGTTTAAAAGCTCTACATCTTAGAAAGAGTGTCTCTTGGTAGAGTCTCTAAGGAAAATAAAATTCTTATAACAACGATAATCATAATGTGATGTGATGAAATATCTTTCTCTAGAGTTTTTGAAAATCATATAGGTTAATATCTGTCTGGAGGAAAAGGGAAGTTCTCTCTGAGTGAAGGGGAATGAAGTGGGCAACCTTTTCAGGTCCACCTGAGCCCAATAGCTTTCCACAGAGTTTCCTGGTATATAATACCTAACCATCAAAATTATCATCATCAGAGAGTCAGTAGAGGACAGAGCACAGGTCATGCAGAAAATAGAGTTAAATCACACTTCTAGCTCTGCCATTGTACTAGATTGTAGGGTCTAGATTAATGACTTAATCATCTTGAGCCTCAGTTTTCCAGCTAATTGAAGATAATAATAGCTAAGAGATCCCTCCCTCCAATCAGGCATCAGTAATCAGAAAAGGGGGTGGAGAATTATAAAAATAATAAACACCGTAGCTTAAATATTTTATTTTAATGTAACATGTATAAATATACATTCACTGGCCAATCTTTTGATTTAGAACCACATTCTTTTCTTTGTGATCTTAGAATTTCTTTAAAGTGGAATGAAAATGTAAAGGCCATTACGAAGCAATAAGAGTCCTAGTGGCACAGTGGTTAAGCATTCAGCTACTAACCAAAAGGTCAGCAGTTCAAGTCCACCAGCTACTCCTTGGAAACCCTATGGGGCAGTTCTACTTTGTTCTGTAGGGTTGCTCTGAGTCAAAATCGACTCAACTGCAATGGGTTTGGGGTTTTTTTTGTTTGTTTTATGAAGCAATATTAACAAAATATTTTTATAGGATTTTTATTATATTTCCCCCAATCCTTTACAATTATAACACTCACATCTAATTTGGCTGCAATATTTTTTTCAACTATATTAAGTCTTTCCGTCCGGTTTAGTTTTCATAGAAATAATAATTCTATTTCCACGTTCATATTTCATTGCTTTATATACTCTTTCAATAAATTATATAACTACAGTAACATGTTCACCTGGTATAAACAGGTTTGGAAACTGTTGTTGTTAGGTGCCATTGAGTTAGTTCCAACTCATAGCGACCCTATATACAACAGAATGAAACACTGCCCAGTCCTGCACCGTCCTAACAATCTTTGCTATGTTTGAGCCCGTTGTTGCAGCCACTGTGTCAATCCATCTCATTGAGGGTCTTCCTCTTTTTTGCTGACCCTCTTCTTTACCAAGCATGATGTCCTTCTCCAGGGACTGGTCCCTCCCGATAACAAGTAAGTGAGACCAAGTCTCACCATCTTCTCTTCTAAGGAGCACTCTGGCTGTACTTCTTCTGAGACAAATATTGTTCATTCTTCTGGCAGTCCATGGTATATTCAATTTTCTTCACCAACACTGTAATTCAAAGGCATCAGTTCTTCTTTGATCTTCCTTATTCATTGTCCATCTTTCGCATGCATATGAGGTGATTGAAAACACCATGGCTTGGGTCTGACACACCTTAGTCTCAAGGGGACATGTTTGCTTCCAAAACTATGTACACAACTGTAAACACACAGTTCAACTATTGGGAGCAGAAATGTGCAAGCATTCTAGAAAGTAGCCTACTATCCATGAGTATTGAAAATGTAATGAGCACCAATCTGTACATTTTACAGAAATAATGGAGAACATCAGTTACTTTACTGGGGTGGCTACATGGAGACCTACCTAGTGGGAGTACTTCTACAATATCTAGTGTGGGTTTTCAAGTCAGGAAAACCTGAGTTTTCCTGTCCCTTCTGCCTCTTGCTAGCAGTATGACTTTGGGGAAAACTCAGTGTCTCTGAACTACAGTTTTCTTACTAATACAGTAGGGATAATAATACCAAGAAGAGTGATTAAGAGCTTGTGCCTTCAAGTTAGAGTAGCCTGGATTCCAGTCTATTTCTGCCATTTCCCAGGTGTATGGTCCCGAGAAAGTTGTTTAATCTCTCTAAATCTCAGTTTCTTCACTTATAAAATTGCACTAATTGTACCTATTGTCTAGGGTTGATATGAGGACTGAATGAGATAACATATGTAAAGCAATAAACCCAGAAATTGGCACTTTGTAAACTAAATAAACGTTATTTGCTGTCACTTTTGCTGGAGTTGGGAAAATTAAATTAAGCCTGGATCTAAAGTACCTCATAATGTTTCCCGTTCATAGTAGCCACTCAATAACATTGCAACAATCATGAAGATGGTGCAGGATCAGGCAACATTTCGTTCTGTTACTCATAAGATCACTATGAGTCGGAGTCCATCAACAGCACTTAATGACAACGTGATTAATATCATTAAATGTTAATTCAGTAATACTTGTAGAGTAACTATTATTACCATTATTTTCATGGATCATATATCATAGAAGTTAGACTTATTAAGAGAAAAACAGCCCTAGAAATAACCTCCACATTTGGAATCCCAATTAAACTCTATTTTGTACTGTACTCCAGCTAGCGAATTTATTTTACCATAAAAAGTAAGCCACTTATGTCTCAGCAATTGAGAGACACACTTCATCCTGAAAGTCACACATGATAGTACTTAGCCCAGAATAATTTTTAGGCTACAGTATATTTCAATGCCCTGAATAGGAAATTTCTGTATTATTAAATAATTAATTTTTTAAAAAAAATAGGATTCTGTGTATAATTTTAATACCTTTTAGAGGCACCTTATACTACCATCACTACTTGAAAAGGAAAAGTTACAGTGAGTAAATATTGCTCAGCTTATCTGCAAGGAGTAACTACTGCTATAATGTTCTAAAATACGCAGTCCTATAAAATGGCTAAAAAGCATGTCATTGAATTGGTTTTGAAAACAGCTGTATGAAAAAGACTCTGTACACCCTTGTACTTCAGGTGTTTATATCAACTTCACAAGTACCTACTCTTGGATTTACACAGCACCATGCTAAACAGGGGAAAGGATCATCTCATCTGAATGCTTCCTCTGAGGTTACTGAAACCTTTTTAGGGGTCCAGTGTATTTTAGACAATGGCCATCTCTTTTGGCCTCAACTTTCAACAATAACCTTGTCATTTTCTGGCCAGAGCTTAAAATACTCACTCACGCATTAACTATTCACCTTGCTGCTCTCTGCTGAGTGAGTATAAGATTGATCCATCTGTCCAACTTGTCTTCTTACTGTTTCTCGTAAACAGCTTACTCTCAAATTAGTCAATGGACACTGTACCTAAAACCATTAGGCCCTGGAAGCAAAATATGTAATTTAGGTCTACCCTTCCCACTTCCATTTCCACTGTGAAAGCGCTCCACAGCATTTGGGGAAATTGTTGCTTTTAAGTTTGCTTTGTGAAGAAGGATTTGGTGACTCCTGACCCTTGAGCGTTGTTCTTTGACCCACCACTTTTCTCCACCATCTGGCATGTTTACTTGAAGCAAACGCCTTGGGTCAGAGGGCAGAACAGACATGTGGAGGGACAGCTTTGTCATAAAAGCAATAAAGAATGAGTGGGTGCTTCAGAATATAGCACTGTGCATTTTGTTTAGCTGCTGAGCACAGTGAAGTAAGGTTAGTCATGGGCTAAAAAAAAAAACAAAATAAATGAAAAGTCAGTTACCACACAGACCAGAAGACCAGTAAAATGCAAGATGCCCAAATTCAAAATCTGAATGCTGTTTTCTTTTCCAGTTCTGGGAGAGTTACTTTTTGTGCTTTACTGGGCACATTACTAAACAATACGTTACGCCAGACACAAGGGGAAAAGTGGTTTATAGGCTAAATTAACCAGATTGATTATTCAGGAAAAGTGTTGATAGTCCAATAATCTCCAAGCAACAAAATTAGAGATAGATAGAATAGAGTAAGGAACTAAAGATCAGGTAATCGATTTTTTCATATCCAGGACCCATCGTGTAATGAGAGAATAAGGAAGATTTTATTTTTGAACAAAATGAAGCTTTTTTGAAAAGAACAACTCAGAAGTGAACACTGACATCAATTGTGTCCACACATTTAAGACTGCTAGATGGGGAGCTCTGTGCAATAACTTTCCCCCTCCCCCCTTATTTTGGCACTTGTCCTGAAAATTAAGAAACACTGAATAAAGCTTGTAAAAATCTTCAGCATATGAGCCCCTAATAACTTTCAAGTTTCCATTTATAAATAACTACCTCTGGCTCCCTTTACAGAACTTCTCTGGATTCTGAAGATGTTTCAAAAGTCCATTTCTTCTTTCCAATTCATAATGATTATCAATAATCCTTGATTGATTCAGACTGCGTTCCTGTGGCCACAGGGTGTATTTTTCTCCACAATTCTAGAACACACAGGGGAAAGAAGGGAGATGCAAAACATCAAATTCTGCTAAAACCTCGGCTCTAGTCTCACTTCCACTTTCCGCTCCTTACCTTTGAACGTTTCAGGACAAAAAGAACACCCTGAAATAGAAACTCAAAAATGATTTGTGTTTCTATTATTCTTAATATACAGGGGAAGGTTGCTGTGAATCTTGAGATAAAAATGATTAAACAGAAGAGGTAGTCAGCAAAAGAAAATGAAAAGATTTCCCCTAAGAAAAAAATAATCAAACAAAGGAAAAAAGATTAAAGGAGACTTCCCTCTTCTGGCTAGATTGTCAGGGGATAGTTCTTCACGTTGTGAGTACGCTTTGATCCTGGAAGCTCTGCATTTTTAGTCTTTTCCAAGTTGGTAAGAGGGATGTCCCTTGTGGAAGATTTTCTCCTATGGAGCTTTTCAAAAACAAAATTTCATATCTATCAAGACTTCCATCCCTTGCAACACTTCTCTTGAAAAATTTATGGCACAGAGCAGAGCCATTCTCTCTCCAATTCCAGAGGTTCTGTAAAGAACAGCTATTTGCCCAAGTTTGTTCTGGCCAGTTTCAGAATTGATCACACAATAGATAATTTAGAGATGGACATGGAGATCATACCAATGTGTCCTCTCACAAGCAGAGAAGGATTCCTGGGCTTGCTTTGAGGAAAAAGTCTTCTAGTCAAGTTTCTTCCATTTATATTTAGTAAACTAGTTAGTACAAGAAAGAGCAAAAAGATCAGGGACTTCGGAAACAGACAGACTAGGACGTGAGTATCAGCAACTGCACCTACTAGAGGGATGATCCTGGG
>NW_004443961.1:23060815-23062751 GCF_000243295.1 Trichechus manatus latirostris | reverse complement strand
TTAACATAAGGAGAAGCAAAAAAAGGGACAGAAAGCGACCAGAAGTGAAAGTCCCCCACTGAAAGGAAACATGAGGAGTGAAGAATAATTGCCCTGTCCCCATCATTTCATATCAAAGAATATTGAATATACTATGGACTGCTAGAGGAATCAACAAATCTGTCTTGCAAGAAGTACAGCCAGAATGCCCCTTAGAAGCCAGGATGTCAAGACTTTGTCTCACGTACTTTGGACATGTTAACAGGAAGGACCATCCCTAGAGAAGGACATCATGCTTGGTAAAGCAGAGGATCAGTGAAAAAAGGAAGACCTTCAACGAGATGGATTGACACAGTGGCTGCAACAATGGGCTAAAACATAGCAACGATCGTGAGGCTGGCACAGGACCACGCAGTGTTTCCTTCTGATGTATATAGGGTCGCTGAGTTGGAAACAAGGCACCTAACAACAATGACAACGTCATAGCTGATTCCAATACCTGGGCCCCTACTACTACACTAAAGAGAAGCAGAATAGCTCACTGATTAAAAGTGCATATTATGGAATCAGATCTCTTGATTTTTTATTTAATCCTAGCTGTTCCAGTTACTAGCCATGTGATCTTGGCCATGTCTCTTAATAACTAATGCCCTGATGTCCTCATTTGTAAAATAGAGATAATAACTGTGCCACAAATATAGGGTTGTTGTGAAGATTAAACAGATTAATACATATAAAGCATTAATACAATACCTGACACATAGTAATTGCTCAATAAAAATTAGTGATTGCTATAGATTAAATTGTGTCTCCAAAAAATAAATATTGGCCCCTCTACCTGTGGATGTGATCCTGTTTTGAAATAGGGTATTTCTTTTGTTCTGTTAATGAGCTCATACCAGAGTACCATGTGTCTTAAACCTAATCACTTCTGAGTTATAAAAAGAGCAGAATAAACACAGACACACACATGGGGAAGATAGCATATGAAGACAGATACACGTGGCAGATGTATGTATAAGCCCAGGAACACGAAGGATTACCAGCTACTAGAAGCTGAAATAGATAAAGAAGGAGAACCCCTAGACCAACACCCTGAATTCGTATTTCTAGCCTCCTGAATTGTGAGAAAATAAATTTCTGCTCTTTAAAGCCACCCACTGGTATTTTTTTGCTATGGCAGTGCTAGGTAACGATAGACATTATTAATATTAAAACTGCGTCACTGAAAAAGAATAATCAAAATAATCAGAAGCTTTGATTACAAAACCCATCCTTTGGATGTAGACTCATTGCTCTATATAAATTTTAGGAGCATCAGAAAAATATTAATAAAGTAATCCTATTACTGGTGTTTTCTCAGTCATGGTATAAGACACACACTAGCCTTAAAAATTTGACCACGGGTTTTGAAATTTTAAATAATTTTTTTAAATTTCTTCTTTATGTCTTAGGTATTTTCAAATTTTCTACAATTAATATATATTATTTTTAAAGCAAAAAAGTAAAGAAAAGGAAATGTCAGTTAGCTAGAGGATCAATAAATACCTACCAATCATCTACTCTATATCAGGGTTAAATGACATTCAGTCCAGTAGGACTCTCGTCCTAGTACATATTATAAATGGTAATGGGAAAGGTATCTTAAGAATAACGTAAAAAGGAGAAGTTATTGACCTTTCATTCATAATTATCAAGACTGCCTGTTTTCTCTCATTTTTTGAGGTTCCCTTAGGAGCCCTAGTGGCACAGTGGTTAAGACCTAGGCTGCTAACCAAAAAGTCAGCAGTTCAAATTCACCAGCCACTCCTTGGAAACCCTATGGGGCAGTTCTACTCTGTCCTACAGGGTTGCTATGAGTCAGAGTCAACTTGACGGTAACGGGTTTGGGTTTTTGGTTTTTTTCTATTCTAGTATGACCTCATATTAACTGACAACATCATCAAAGACCTTATTT
>NW_004443961.1:23057955-23059502 GCF_000243295.1 Trichechus manatus latirostris | reverse complement strand
TTCCATTTTTACAGAAGAGGAAACAAGTTCAGAGAAGTTACGTATTTTGGTCAGAACAACACAACTAGTTAGTGACAGAACAAGATTTGATGCCAACTCTGCCTGATTCTTTCACTCAAATTGAGAGAAGAGAGCTTAAGAGGGCAGAGTGTGAATTCAGTTGAGAGTTTCTTCTTCTGCTTTCTTTTAAAACTCTGAGTCGATCTGAAATCTTACATAAAATAAAGACAGTGGCAGGATCACTGAAGCTATATGCTTAATTGTAATGCCCTCGCACAGAGCAAGTCTAACCAAGCTTTTCCACACCAAACCAGGACACTAACTACTACACTGTTGCCTTGCAGACAAAGCAGCTGTTTAGGAAAAGCCACTCTTTTTCAAGGGCAAAGTCCAGGCAGTAACAAAACTTTGGTTTATTTAGATGTTACTTCAACAACTGTATAGCAAGTGCCTCAAAACTCCTGTAGAAAAATAAGGGGTATTGACAACGACAAAAGGTCAGAAAAGACCATTACCTGCTTGAGATAGTTTGAGGTTTGCTCAGATGGATCACCTGATTCCCAAAGCAGACCAGCAGAGTGTATGTCTGCATTTAGAGGCTTTTCATTTAAGATACAAATTCCACTAGGATACCTAGGCGAGTGGCCCAGGGTAATTCTATTCGACAATATGCACTGTTCATATATTTGTGCTTAAGGTACCTGAGCTAACACCCAGGATTGGCTTGTCAAATCAGACCCACACAAACCAGAGATTTTACTCAGAATCAAACTTTGCTAACGATTCCAAGGATACAGACAATCAAGCAGAGACAGCAGAGAGAGGTTTGGGACCTCAGCGGTGGTTCCTCAGGCCTTTGCTTCTCTGCTTGGACGTGGACTTCTGTTCAGAATAATAGTTGAGGTCTCTAAGTGAGGATTTCAAGGTTACTCCACAGCAGGAAGCATTTAAGTTCAGAAGCATGTCTATTTTATACCCTAGATAAGGAGTTAGCAAACTACAACCGGCAAGCTGACCACCTGTTTTTATAAATAAAGATTTATTGGAACATTGCCAGGCCTACTTGCTACATAATGTCTAAGTCTGCATTCCCACCACTTAATCAGCTCAATGACAGACTTGAGTAGTTGTGACAGAGATCATGTAGCCCACGTGTGTGAAATATTAACTATGTAAGCCTTTGAGAAAGGAGCCCTGATGGTGCAATGGTTAAGTGCTCGGCTGCTAACCAAGGGGTTCAGTGCCTGGAACCCACCAGCTGCTCCACGGGAAAAGACCTGGTGATCTGCTTCTGTAAAGATTACAGCCAAGAGAACCCTATGGAGCAGTTCACTCTGTCACATGGGGTAGCGATGAGTCGAATATCAACCCAATGAAACCTAACAACAACAACCACAAGGCTTAGGAAAGTAAAAGTGAGTTTAAAGAATAAGTAGAATTGGACAAGTGAAACTAAGAAAGGAATAGCAGAGGGACTAGCATAAGTTTAAAATATGTATATCTTCTAGGAATATAGAGCAATCAAAAGATAGAGAATGAGCATTTAA
>NW_004443961.1:23044582-23046549 GCF_000243295.1 Trichechus manatus latirostris | reverse complement strand
TGAAATGTTCTTTTTGACAATGAATGCAATGCCATTCCTCTTCAAGTTGTCATTCCCAGCATAGTAGACCATATGTATGAAAGTCCAGAAAGCTTGACTCCAACCACGTCATTAAGGTTGACTCTACTTTTAGGAGGCAGCTCTTCCCTAGTCATCTTCTGAGTGCCTTCCAGCCTGAGGGGCTCATCTTGCGGCACTGTATCAAACAACATTCTGCTGCTATTCATAAGGTTTTCACTGGCTAAATCTTTTCAGAAGTAGATTGCCAGGGCCTTCTTCCTAGTCTGTCTTAGTCTGGAAGCTCAGCTGAAACCTGTCTGTCATGGATGACCCTGCATCCTGCTGCTATTTGAATACCAGTGGCATAGCTTCCAGCATCACAGCAACACACAAGTCCCCACAGTACAAGAAACTGACAGACACGTGGGGGAGAGCTTAAGTAAAAAGACCAAAAAAGAACCAGAATTCTCCCTTCAGATTTTATGACAACTATTTCAATACACATCAGACACATATCACATTTAGGGGGAGAAAACATTTTGTTGAGATATATATATATGTATATATAGAGAACACGTTTCTTTGTAGTTCATACTGTTTGAAGCTTTGCGAACTAAATCCAAAATGCTTCTGCCCCATCTGCTAAAATACCAGCTCAAACGCAAAGGCACACGACGAATTTTTCTTGTCATTGGAAGCAGTCAAATTTCCAAGATCGTTTATCTTGGAAACCATAGAGATGCTCTTGAAAAAATTCCTTCTGTACTTACAGAAAAGTGAATTTCCAAACCCTCATTCTGAAAGGAGAACTTCAGGGGAAGGGATAGTATAGCGCTTTTGCTAATGGTTTTCCCCATACCAAGACTAACTAAAGCACACTCTTATTTGTAATAAAAGACTGTTTAAAAATAAGAACACAGTCAGTAAATACAGGGTCTCCAGATATATCATTTGGGGGCCAGAAATGCTATCTTTGGCACAAATATTACAGGTCTGTCATTTCTTACCTTGGCAGCAAGATTTTCTGTAGGTGGCAGAAAGTTGTTCTTGTTCACTGATTTGGAAGGTCTCTTTTGATCTTCAAGGTAGAAGATTCTTATATAACCCCAAAAGGCCTGAATAAATTGATAGAGATCTTTTTATAAGATACTGAAAACCGATATTTAAGAGAATAATTTAACTATGGGAAAAAATTACAATCAATATACCATGACATTTATTGTTTTCTGAGGCATTCTCCTTGAGTTGTTGCTGCTTTTTTGTAGCAGTTTCTGTTTTTTTGGCTTTTGGGTTTTCGTTTGTCTGTTTGTTTGTTTACCTAGCATGGTTCTTTTATCCAGAATAGGGCATTGATAAGCTCCCGGTCCTTATTTTTGCCACATCTTCATTATGAATAAATCTCTAAAAGGGGAATTCCAAGGTCTTAAAGCCAATTAGTAGGGAAAATATTGAAGGAGACTTAGTGTTATAATTTGGGTAATTCCTTACAGAGTCAACTTTATTCACCACTCTAGTGATTGTTTTACTTCCATGACCAAGTGTGCACCTTACTGACTAGACATAACAGTTATGTCTCTTTTTTTCTTTTATTTCTTCTTTTCTTATATTTTTTTTTATTAATTAATTAAATATTGGCTTCCTCCCCTGCCAGGTAGTATGTTAAATAATGGGGATCACGGTGATAAGAGACACAGATCCTGCCACCCAGAAGTTTACCGATATCTAGCCCCTGCCATGATCAACTTCCCACAACCCCTGTTTTTTTGGAACTAGAATTGTGCCTTCTTCTTGGCACACATTCCTTCAGAGACTTGACTCTAATCCCTGAGCCCAAGTACTTTAGCTGAAGCCTTTCTAATTTCTCTTTAAATTACTACTAAAATGAGATTTGGATCCAGACTCTGGAAAAGAGTTGAGCTTTTCACGCATCAAGTGGTCCTTATTAAAGACAGAAATACAATTACAGA
>NW_004443961.1:23042973-23044160 GCF_000243295.1 Trichechus manatus latirostris | reverse complement strand
CCAAATTAACCAGGCCCCTTCCAATTCTGCTTCCTTATAAACTCAGGTCTTTCACAGCAAACACTTGACAAACTGATGTGGGGGCCCAGAAGCACTGCTCACTCAGGCACATCTTTCCGTCCAAGGCAGACAAGGCAACCCTGAGCTTGGGCTTCTGTAAAACCAAATCATCTCCAACAAGCCTTCTGCCTCTAAAATTCTACACGTTTAGATTTCAGATTCTGGAGCCCTGGTGGCACAGCAGTTAAGAACTATGGCTGCTAACCAAGAGGTTGACAGTTCGAATCCATCAGCTGCTCCTTGGAAACCCTATGGAGCAGTTCTACTCTGTCCCATAGAATCATTATGAGTTGGGATCGACTCGACAGCTACGGGTTAGATTTCAGATACTGGGTCTCCTTCGAGGAAAAATTATTTTGAAGTAAAAAAATACATTTTTAAATTGATGTTCATTGCAGACTATTTATAAACTCTAAATAAGTACCAAGAGACTTAAAAAACAGTATTGGTAGATACAATGAATTAGTCTTACCTGTTAATGTCTTCCTATGTTTTCTTGAGGAGAATATATATCTGAAAAATGAATTCAGTAAAAGGGGGTGGATAATTATGTTTTTTGAAGTCTTACTTGCTGACTTTTAGGTAGAGCGTCTTGGATTGGTGCTTATTTATAAAGCCCAGATAGTTAGTGTAATCATCACCTCAAATGCTCCCAACAGCACCTGGGTAACATAAAAGTTGAGCCTTATAGCAGCAGCTTGAGGCATAGAGTATGATTCAATAGGAGAACGCAGAAAATCAAATAAATTTAGTACTATGAGAAATGTGTAGGAATTTAGGAAAAGTGATTTTTTTCTCTCAAGCATTTAATTATTATGGGAAAAATTAAATCATAGAGACAGCCCATTTCAATGAATAAGTTTCAAATTCCTAAAGGTTTTTAATTGAAAAAAAATTATATATATATAATCTTAAGATATGACCAGGATCTAAAACCTCAGGTCATGTATTCACTTCAAATTCCCCTGAAAAAGACACACATTTTTTTTCAAAACAATCTTTTCCAAATTCAAAATTTTTTTCAAAATATTCAAAGACATACATTTTTTAAAAGTACATTTTAAAGATTGCTTTAAGGTATGAAATTGAAGTAATTAGCAAGTCAATTCTGAAATAGTTAATAAATG
>NW_004443961.1:23039142-23040210 GCF_000243295.1 Trichechus manatus latirostris | reverse complement strand
TGGAAGTGATAAAAGATACCCTAAGAGCTAATGAGAGAGAGAATATGCATAAAGAAGAGGTGGAAGTCAAGATGTACCTTTGTTAAACAACTGTATTTGAAGGATAAGAAAAATAATTCAATGAGAGTAACAAAGGGGAAAAGAACCACTTTCGATATCATGGAAGCAAAGAGAGTAATATTTCTTGAAATGTTTAATATGCTTAGGAGGAATGGAAAACAATGACATCTGAAACCTGTGATTTATGATAATGCAATTGGATTTTGTAAGGAGGAAGATTTCTGGTGACCTGTGATAGTGCCATTCTTTTGTAGTGATGAGGGTAGACCAGATTGCAAAGCATTCAGGAATGGTGGTTGCATAACTTGAACATTAGTGTAGTGAATGTATGTTCTTTTTTTAAAAAAATTGCCAGTGAAAGGGAGGACAAAGCATTACATCTCAGAAAGATGGCAAGAGAGAAGAAATTGCTAAGGGAGGCGATAACTTTATATGGTTATGTTAGTTTAGAAAAAGAACGTTGGTCAGATTAACAATTCTCTCAGCCATTTGAACAAATCACTTAGCCTACCCTCAGTTTTTTGTCTAGAAAGTGAAATTAATAACACCCACGCCAGCTATCTCACAATTATGATAAAAGTTATACGAGATAATATTTGTGGAAACTCAGCAGTGCTATACAAATATACTATATTTTTATTACAAAACATATATAAATATCAAAATTGCTTTACATCCATAAAAGAAGCAATTTAATATACAGTTTTCTACTTTTCACAAGCTTCCTGATTTAAGACTACATCTGTATATGCCTACGGAAGAAAAGATTTTTTAGTTGAATGTCTTAACTAAATTAGCAGTCAATTTCTTCACAGTAGACAAGCTCAGTCATGTCACATAGCCAGTCCAATTTGATTGGAAATACATTTAAAACCACCAAACAACATATATTTTGACCTTGCATTTTTTTATTGTGTGTGTGTCACAAGTTATGGATGGAATGTCTGTTAATGTCTACAGTAGGGACAATTAACAAATTCATTAATTAGAATTCCATTAACACATCAG
>NW_004443961.1:23035347-23038118 GCF_000243295.1 Trichechus manatus latirostris | reverse complement strand
GAATGAATACCTTGGTCCTGAAGAGGGATCGGGGAAGTGCACCACAATATCCACTACAGTAAGTTATTTGTATTATATTATCACTTTATTATAGTATGAGCCCTGGTGGTGCAGTGGTTAAAATGATTGCTTGCTAACCAAAAGGTGGTGGTTCGAAACCACCAGTGGCTCTACAGGAGAAAGATGTGACAGTCTGCTTCCACAGAGTTTGGGATCCTGGTGGTGCTAAATTATTTATTCACTGATTAATAATTAATAAATTATTAATTAATAATTTTGATAATTTGATAAAATACATTGTAGTATACTGAAGCACTATTCAAATCAATTGAAGTTTATTTGAAATTATACAAAATATACTGAAATATTCTTAAATATATTTGGTTATATTAAAGTATCCATTATAGTTAAAAACATTAACAGGTAGTCTAGATTAAAGCAGAAGCAAGACTTTATAATCTTTACTTACTTACCCATTGCCATCAAGTCAATTCCAACTCATAGAGACCCTATAGGACCAAGTAGAACTACCCCATAAGGTTTCCAAGGAGCTGCTGGTGGATTCAAACTACTGACCTTTTGGTTAGCAGCCGAGCTCTTAACCACTGCTCTACCAGGGCTCCTTTATAATCTTAAAGATTTCAAAATCTGGTGTGTATATATGTGTGTGTGTGTGTGTTTATTTTCTGCAATTTTAATTATGCTTATTTCCCTAATAAATCTCTTTTTAGAGATAGCATATCCAAACTTCAGCTCAGTGCAGGCAAAATTATTACAAACTCATCCTTAGTAGAGACTATTTTAATAAAGTTTCATCCTTTTCTCATTATAGACCAAGTACAAGTACTTCTGCAATAATAAGAGAAAAGAAAACTTTTCCTCCCGAGTTAATAGGAGAAAACTGCCTGGACAAGGTCACTTCTTAGCAGTGAGAAAAGTGGAACTTGTAGAGATGCCGAAGTTCTTATCATAGAGGTAGACTGGATGAATTTCAAAAACTTTAAGACAGATAATCAGTACGTGGGAGAATGAGTCAGTTTGCCTCAGTGGCTATTTTGAGAAAGCCTGATTAAAAGATTAAAACTACGAGGTTTGTTCTTGTGCCTAAGGTAATTAGTGTTTCCCACAGTAGTGTTCAAACAAAATAAATCTGACTATAGCTTTCGGTACTGACTATAGGAGGGTATGGCTTGGACTTGGAAATCAGTGAAGGTAAGGTTAGGAGAATTCCATTAGAAAATGATCAGCCCTTGGACTTTGGATATACTCTAAAGAAAGTCAAGAAAGACAGGGTTTAAGAAAGAGTGTTCTATGTTTTAAAACAGTCTAACAATGAAGGATAGTAGATACTGAGAAGTCAAAATATTTCAGCTTTTTTCTGAATGGAATGTAGTTTGACTGAAACATTTCAAATTTCAAAAGGGAACTAAAGCTGCAAAAAAAAGTAAAGGAAGAATAAACATCTATCTTCTATGGCTGTTTTTTCCATTGAATGGAGAGAAAGAAAAATTTGAAGTCATGATTAAAGTTCAAATATTGGAAAATCCAGCCATTCAAAAGGATGCACATAATCATGTCATAAAATTTTTCCTAAAAGGGGCCCTAGAGACCATCTAGCCAAAGATGTTTTAAACTATTTTTAATGCCAGAAGCTTGTTTTTCCCAAATTAAATCTTTTTCAGTACTTCTCATACAAAAAAGATAAAAACACAGCTGCCTTTCTTGATGGAGGGTTATATATTGCAAAGCACCACCTATCAGACTCATCTTTTCATCTTTGGAATAAAATTTAATAACCCATGTTCAAGTCCAACATCTTCATTTTATATGTAAAGATAACAAGAACCAAGGAGGCCAAGCAACTTATCCAAAGTCAAAAAGCAAATTCATGGCAGAGCCAAGACTAGGACCGAAGTACTAAACTCCTTCTTTACAATATGTCTTCTTATGAAATACTCCATATAGCCAAGTTTATAGTGTCATTGAAATGAAACATTTGACCAAATAGGAAATAATCTATGGCAATTTTAAAAAATAGGTAAACACTAGTAAAATATAAAAGTCTTGAAACATTTTTTATATTTCCTAAGTATTTTGACTTGTCTGAGAACATGTATCAAAACCTCCAAAGTACCTTTGACTTAGCAATTCTACTTTTAGAAATTTACCCTACAAGTATATGTTGATATAGATTTATAGAGATTCAAGCACAATGATGCTCACTGCATACCATGTGAAATAGCTAATAACTAGAAATAATCTGCATGTCTGCAAATAGGCATGTGAATTTTACAAAATGTCACATCCTCAAAATTGAATAATATGCAAGCATTGGAAAGATAGAGGTAGCTCTATCTGAATGGATAAGATTATAAAATATATTATTTTGTATACCATATTACTTTGTATTGAAGACTTCTCCTTGTGGTTGATGGACTAAGTATTCTGAAAGGTCCACATGTTACCAAACAACTAGATACTGGATGAAATATATTATTTACTTCATTGCTGGACTCCCAAGAAGTAAGAAAAATCTCCAAGATGAGGGGGACCCCTATTAGCTGAAAACTGATTAGTGAATGGTAATCAGGCATACTCCATGGACATATGCCATTATCAATGCCACAATCAGGAGAAAAATGTCTTGGCCAGTGAGTCATGGGAATGAACTGGAAACTGTTAGATTAAGCAAGAGATTCTTGAAAAGAACTGTCTTGGTTATCTAGTGCTGCTATAATAGAAATACCACAAGTGGATGGCTTCAACAAACA
>NW_004443961.1:23033470-23034579 GCF_000243295.1 Trichechus manatus latirostris | reverse complement strand
GGAAAATATGCTAGGCACACATAATTAAAGTTCCTCTACTGCTGGAGGAGAAGCAGGGTTACCAAGAGGGCTCCACAATCAAGACCCTGAGACACAACATATGCCTAAGACTGAACCTGAACCAGAACACCAGAGAATTCTCCTTTGACTGAACAACCAGGATAGGCAGCACCAAGTTGAAAATAACAGCAGTCTATTGGTGGAAGAGAAGCAACAGTATGGACAGAGAACCTCTCAGAGGCAAAGACTGACAGAGAAAGTCTGAAGCTGAGTGTGGAACAAGTACATTGAGAAAAACCCTCTGGCAATCCAGCCTTTATCCGAAGTACAAAGTAATGCTAGAGCAATTTGAAAACTTTAGAGCACTAAGGAAATGATAGCAAGAAAACACAAATCAGCTCAACTCCTGAATAGATTGACTCAAGGCCTAGCCAAAAGAAGAGGCATGCCCCTTTACGGCATTAATAATATAAACCTCAGCCTCTAGTCTCCTACAGAACATGTCCAGTTTTCAACCAAAGTTACAAGACACACAAGAATTAAAAGAGGACAATCCAATGTCAATAGAGAAAGCAATTAACAGAGTTAGACTTAGCTATGACACAGATATTAGAAATCAGACAAGGAGTTTAATATAAATATCATTAATATGTTAATGGCTCTGGTGGAAAAAATAGACAACTTGCATGAACAGATGGGGAATTTCAGCAGAGGGGTAAGAACTACAAAAAAAATCAAATCAAAATGGTAGAAATGAAAAAGATGGTAACAGAGACTAAGAATCTCTGTAACAGGCTCATCAGTAGCTCAAACCAGCTGAGGAAAGATTTAATAAAGGAGTAAAGAAAATCAATAGAAATTACTCAAACCGAAACAAACAAAAAAAGAAGAATGGGGGAAGAAAGAAGAACAGAATATCCAAGAGCTGTGGAATAATTAAAAAAAGGTTGTTCTAATGAATGTGTACTTGGAATCCCATAAGGAAAAGAGAGAAAAAAATGGACAGAAGAAACAATGAGACAATGACCAAGAAAATTCTAAAGTTAATGGAAGACACCAAACCCCAGGTCAAAGAAGCTCAGAGAAGGCCAAGGAGAATAAATACTAAA
>NW_004443961.1:23019745-23028284 GCF_000243295.1 Trichechus manatus latirostris | reverse complement strand
CTACTCAGAGGGTTGAAAGAGCAGCTGTCACTCTGATACTAGTGATCAGATCAGGGAAGCAATCAGGCCAGGCATGCACAGATTCCATTATCTTATCAGCCTTAACCCTAATCCTGCCATCCCACTGAGAAGGGCTGTTAGAGGCGGGTCCAGCAAGGGTCCCAGCTGCAAGTTTTCCGTTAATTGCCATCAGAGACTGGCCACCATGGAGTCTCATGGGAAGTACCCGTCCACAGCTTTCATCTGCAGACATTAAATCAAGCAGTTATTTTTTTAAGCCTTTGCAAATCTTCCCTCCTTCCTTTTCCCTCCCCTTTGTCCCCAGTGTGTCTTATTTATATTTTTAAAAGCTTTGCAGGCAGTCTTTCCAGTTTTTATCATGGACTAAAACCCATCTGAGTTAAAATCATTCAAGTCTTTATGCACAATGGGGGACAGGGACTGTGCAAATTAATGTATTCATTCCAGGTTGTATTTAGCTAGCATCTTTCTTCACTTGAGCCTAACAGCTCAAGGGATTGCAAAATTATTGCATCAGCTTGACTGTGATGCTTTGTTCATTTTAAAAAAATAAATAAATCTTTAGACTCTGGTATCACCCCACCTTAAAATGCTATTATCGTTTTCTACTGGCTACATAGTCAAAGGAACCATGTAGTCTCATTTAATCTCCTTGACTCTTCAGAGATCTGCATACCCAACCCATCTCCATTGCCTCAGGAATTATGATTGGATTTAACCTTCTGCTCATTGAATTAGTGTCAGCTATCATTCTTGGTGTACATTTGTTAAATTCAATCTCTCCTATAGGGGAATGCCAGGCAGAGAAACGATAAGCGTATTAAATAGGGAGGGAAGACTGCAGAAACTGGGACTCAGAATCACTGTGCAGATAAAGCGAACTAAGTTCATGTTGCTGCTTCGTTTCTTTCAAGGAGGATACAATCGCAGCAGGAAGTGAAAGCCTTTATAGTCAGTCATTCAGAGTGTAAGGAATACTAAGTGACTCAGGACTTTCTTTTCCCTAAAGTGAAGAGGTGTTATATTTATTTATTTTTATGTCAACGTTAGTGCAATGGGGAAGGAAACCATATGGATAGCCCTAAAGAATCAGGTCTTCTGTTAATCCTTCAAAAAAAATTACGACACAGGAGGTAGCTGTGAACACTTCCCTCCAGCAAAGCACAGCATCTTTGACTGCTGGGTCAGAAATGAGGCAATCATATCCTGCTTAGCCACATGGCTCACAATATGGAGACACCCTTGATCTGAAAAGATCCATAACATGGGTTAGAGTATGGTATCATCAGGCTTTTATAGGAACCCTGTGTCTGTTCCAGAAGTGTACTAAAAATAAACTAAATAAATAAATAAATATTCGGGAAAATATAGCAAATAACCAGACCACGAATGACTAATCAAAACTTTAAAAATTGGGCAACAGAAGCAAGACATCATATTAAAATAAGAAAGGAGAAAGTGAAATCAGTTTTAATGGAAAAAATTTAAACCAACATGCCTGCTTAAAAATATCACACCTAATTACCAACTCTCCTGAAAGAGAAAGAGTAGGCAGATTTAAGAAGACTCTAGAACAGAATCATCCATGAAGCCCAAAGATAGGATGAAATAGGAAGGAGCAACCAAACACACAGAAATGTTATTCTTCATGCCTAAAGCCTAAAAGGAATCAAGGGTCCCAGAACATAAATTAAACAATAGGCCTAAATGAGATTTAATGTAAGCTGCCTTTCATTTCATTTCCCTTTTAGCCTGGTTTTCTAAAGAGTTGGTTCCTCAGGGTGAAACTGTATGTGTTTTAGCTTCAGGGAGAGAAAGAGATTTTGGCAACCTAATATAATGTTTTCTCTAACATTTTTCTCTCCAGCATTCATTAATACTGCAAAACAGCCTGAACTATTTAAAAAAAAAAAAAAATGGGAGGGGTTCTGGGGTCAGACTGCTAGAGAAATGCAAAATCACATTGCCAATGTGTGAAAAGAAAAGAAAAGGCTGAGGGGTAGGGAAATAAGGAAGGGTAGGCGCAGCAGAGATTTTATGAGGGGGTAGGAAAGGATAGGGATGGGGATAAGCCAGCTCTGCTCATAGATATGAGGAAAGTGGTGGTTCAGTGGTAGAATTCCCTCCTTCCATTGGTGAGACCAGCATCACAGCAACACAAAAGCCACCACAGTGAGACAAACTGACAGACAGGTGGTGGTTCTGCTCATACCACTATGGTAAGAAATCAATGTATTTTCTGACTAATTTTTATAAAGTGAAGGAAGCTCTGTAGAAATTTTCCAGTATTTTCTTTTCCCACCCTGCTGCTAACAGATCGTGACTACAAGAGCTAGTGGTCTGTGAAAGAACTTGAAGGAGATACTGTATTTCTTGCTGGAGGAATTAGAGTTAAGAAATAAACATATATACCAAAATGTCTCTTCTTAACCAATTTTTAGAAAATCTGTATTTAACAAACAAAGCACTGTCACTTTTTATTTATTGAAATAGCAAAGATCACTACAAGAGAGACTGCCATTGTTATAAACCCCTGGCAGGAGTAGAAATTGGCATGATTCCTTTGGAAAACAATCTGTCAACAAGTATCAGGAGACTTAAAACATGTGAGATGTTTTAACCCAGTAATCATCATCTGAGAATCTATTCTAAAGACAGAATCTTGAAAAATGGAAGAAGCTTTATTCAAAAAGATGTTCATTACAGTATATATTATGAGTGAAATTGTATCAGAAAAGAGAGGAATTGTTAAATAATTCCAGGCTGTAATATATTCTGCAATGGATATTTATTTGGCAGTAAAAATATTCATGCAAACTGTTACCTTGAAAAAATGCATACAATATAATGCTACATAGAGCAGGATACACAATTTTAAATACAGTAGGATCTCAACAGCATTTTTTAAATCATATATTTATAAAGACTAGAAGAAAAAAACATAATTTCATTGATCATTTTCAATGTGTACAATTCTTTCTTTTTTCTTTTTTTCTGTAATTTCATTTTTATCTAACATAAATTTCAAAGTAAAAATCACTGATCTAGGAAGTAATGTAAAGATAAAAGCTTAACTCAGATGGGGAACAACTGGTAGCTGTGAATGTAAGTCATACCAATGCATACTTTTACATCCTATTTTTCAAAGAATAATTTGCCAAGCTGGTGCATAAAATTCGATGACAGAAAAGGTAAAGTTATTTTTTCTGCTAACATTTTTCTGTGAAACAAGCAGACATCCAGCTTGCTATACAAAACACACTTAGCACACCTGATATCAAAACTTTTAGAATGGGTGAGATAATGATAAGGAAGTAAAATAATAATTTAACCTCCCAGGTTCATATAAGGACTGAGTAGAGACTATGGTGCAAATCGGGAATTATTTCCTACACATAACACTCTCAGAAAGGATTTGGGTAGAACACATGTGATAGGACCAACTATCTGACAGGTACTTTTATTATCTCATTAAATCATTAAATTACTTCTGCAAGATCGGCATTATTCCCTTTTAACAGGTCAAGAAACTAAGACTCAGACAAATTTAAAAAATTGCCTAAGGTCACAGTGAGTTCATGGTGAGAGTAGCCTGGTCATTTCCTCTGACACCAAAGCCAGAGAGACGAGGTTAGAGGATGGGACTTGACTGCCATCTCCGGTACCTGAGGTGCAAACAGTTGAAAACAGGATAATCAATCCTAGCAATCCCTCAAGCCCTGAATTAGACAAAATCTGTAGAATTTTTTTTTTACACTCTGCTGCCAAGGTGCAAGAACCCAAGAAACATGTAGAAGATACCCTACAACTTAAACAAAAAACAAAAAAACCCACTACATATCAGCATGAGTCTGAGAATTCTGCTAATAATTGCATATTTAAATACTAGAATTTTAGTAGTTCTTTATCTTGGCAGGAGCCCTGGTGGCACAATGGTTAAGAGCTCAGCTGCTAACCAAAAGGTCAGCAGTTTGAATTCACCAGTCACTCCTTGGAAATCCCTATGTGACAGTTCTACTGTGTCCTATAGAGTCACTATGAGTCAGAATCACTGAACAGCCAAGGGTTTGCTTGTTTGGTTTTATCTTGGTAATTCCTTTCCCAGCCTAGTTAAAGAAGTTCTAGCTTCTTGGCTGTAGAGACAAAACACATCCAGAATCATCCAGGAAGGTGCAAACAGCTATCTTTGTGGGACAAGAACAAATAGGGGGGACCACAAACAAGCATGGGGCATGGCAGACAGAAAAAGCATATGAAGATCCTATACCAGGACCAGCTTCATGGGAGCGTAACCTGGGCAGTCAAACAGGACCCTGTGATCCAAAGGGCCTGCAACTGCCCTAATGCTCTTTTGTTGCTGTCTTAAAATTCCTAATAATTTTATTTTTGAACTTATTGTTTTGTAAGTGAAGTCTGATGTGGCAATGGAGCACTTGCGTGAGCAGAGGAGACACCCATGATACAGGTGTGACAGTTAAATTTTATGTATCACATTGGCTAGGCTGTGCTGCCCAGGTGTTTGGTCAAACACTAGACTAGATGTTGCTATGAAGTATTTATATATGATTAGTATTTAAATCAAAGAAGTCCTGTTGGTGCAGTGATTAAGCACTTGGCTGCTAATCTGAAAGTTCACCTGATCGAACCCACCAGCCGCTCCATTTGAGAAAGATGTAGCAGTTTACTTCCATAAAGATTTACGGTCTTGGAAACTCTTTGGGGGCAGTTCTGCTCTGTCCTGTAGGGTTGTCGCTATGAGTCAGAATCGACTTCAGAGCAATGGGTATTTTTGTAGCCCTTAAATCAGTTGGCCTTAATTAAGTAAAGCAGATTACCATTTGTAATGTGGATGGGCTTATCCAATCAGTTGAAGGCCTTAAGAGCAAAATCAGAGGTTTTCCTGAGGGAAGATTCTGCCTCCAGACTATAAATTGACATTCTGCCAGAATTCCTCTCTGACCTACCGATTTGGGACACAAACTGCTAGAATTTCCACCCTGTCATCTGACCTATGGATTTCAGACACAAAGCTGTCAGAATTTCAAGCCTGTCTCTGACCTACGGATATTGAATTTGCTAGTCCCCACAATCACGTGAGCCAATTTCTAAAAATAAATAATAGCTCTCTCTCTCTCTCTCTAGAGAGAGAGAGAGACAGCCCCAGTGGTGCAAGTGGTTAAGCGTTTGGCTGCCACCCAAAAGGTCCGCAATTCGAATCCACCAGCCACTCCTTGGAAACCCTAGGGGCAGTTCTACTCTGTCCTATCAGGTTGCTACGAGTCGGAATCAACTGAATGGCAGGGGGTTAAACGTATATATAGATTTTTTTTTCCTCTTTTCAGTCCTCCCTTACTCATCAGTAAACCAAAGACTGAGAGTATTGGTAGAATGTGTACATATTAGGAAGTGGAATACATACAGCTGAGTTCATTTTATGCAGTATTTCCACTCTTCTGATAAGAAATAAATACATATGCGTGTATAAGCTACAAAACATGAATTGTGTAATTTTGGTGATTCCATATATGAATTAAATGTTCTCATATTTGCATTTAAAACTGGTATTGCCCAATGTAAAGAGAAAACAACAAAATTTATGGAAATAATATAATTTTAAATGTTTCTTTTCTTAGAATGACATTAAATATCAAATAAAAAAACACTATGACAAGTCAAAAGAGAAACCACAGAAAAATGGAAAAAGGTCTACACTTTTTAGCACTTTTTTCCTGCTTTTTAAACAATGGGTCCTGCATTTTCTTTTGGCAATGGGTTCCACAAATTATGTAGCCAGCCCTGCCCCTATACCAATGCAGCATTACTTTTGAATTCCAGGAATAAGTCACATGTAAGGAAAGAAGAAAGCCATTGGTGGAGGGGAGGCGCACTTATAAGAAGAAGATGATTCTATTTAAAGCAAATTCTTCCAATCCTGATGCCCTGTGCTTTAGCAAATAGGACACATAGATTCACAGTAGCAAGTGTTCACTCCATTGTTTTCTCAGCCATGCCTGCAACTATCTACAAAACACAAATAACCTTTGAGACTTTGAATGCAAAGGACAACTGCTTTATCAGGGCAAAGTTCATTTAAAATTCATACCCTGCCCTATAGTTTGCAAGCCATCCTTGCAGTCTAATGTCTTTCCCAAAGTTAATTGATGGGCCTGCTATTTCTCTTCCATTATCTTGGTCATTGACGAAGATGTTAAATAGATTGGTTCTTGGATTGACCCCTTGAAGATGAGCACTGGTAATGTCAACACAAGCTAATGCAGCTTAGAAGTCCTTCTTAAGCACAACTCTCTAATAATCTGAGCAATTACTTAGCAAGAGTATCTCTCTATTTTTTGAGCAGCATGTCATGCAAAAAGGAAAAGTCTTACTAAGTCAAGATAAATTACAATTGATGTCTTCCCACAATTACCATTCCTCCTCTTCACCCACCCGCACACTGTCTATTAAGCCCACATGCCTTGTCTCAGAATGAAATTAGATCCATGTGCCTTAGCTCAGAAAGAAAATAAATGAATCTCAATGGTCTGACTTGTTTCAGTGTTGATTATCATTTGAAAAATAAAGCTGAAGCAAGAAGACATTTACCTTTGCAGAAGGGAGAGTGTTGGGGAGGAGAAGGCACATCACCTGCTTCCATACCTTTGATCCATTCTCCATTTTCCTCAGCTTCTTTATGATTTCCTTGTAAGGTCCTTCTCTCACCCTACATTCATGTGCCCTCACCAATGGGAAGTATGAATATTTGCACTGGCATCCAGGATAAAGGAATTCCATTTCCTAGATAGTTTAAAATACCATTATCTTTTATTCATATGAGAAAATACTCATCTCTGGCATGGTTCGTATCCAAAGGATCAGGCACCTAGGAAAAGGGAAATAATAACTTTCAGCTTATCTTTGGTCCCTTGGGTTTCTTTTTTATGGAAAACAACATTTTTCAGGCAAACTTGTATTCTGTAAATAAACTCTGGCGGGATGGATATAGCATGGGGCAGAGTTCTCTAGAATAAAGTATAAGTACAAATTATTCGTGAAAAAGTCAGAATTAATCATTTCAGAAAGGTTAAAACAGGACAGCCAAGCTGCTGATATCCTAATCGTTTTTGAAAGCCATCATTAGGCTAATTTATTAAGACTCTGAAGCATCTACTTTATACTGGGTAGCTTCTAATACTCAGTATACTTCAACAATCTAACTGCACATTTGAAAGGGAGGTTTTACTTTGTCTTCCACCAATATGTTGAAGGATTCTGCTGCATATGCTTTTATAAGTATGGTTGCTAATATTACAGCAATATTATAATTTAACTATTTTGCAAAATCTTACCTGCTCCCCTACCACCAAGCTTCCCTCCATACACTGTATTTTAAATAGATATGACTTGCATTGGAAGAATTGTTCAGGTAAATAAAGCAAGGAGCTTTATTTAATTATAACACTGACAGACAAGAACAACATGCACCCACTGTTTGTTGAATTCTTTTAAAATGTTTTATTTGTCCATATCAGTCCTAAGTGATCTCGGAGTATATGGTAACAATACCTAGTCATTTCTAAACCTGACAGATGAACTGAACTCCTAGACAAGAATTTAATGAAAGACTTACTTTCTGCCTACCAAAGCTTTTCACTATAAGCATTGAGATACCATCTTTCCTTTGACTGTTATGAATAAGCTGAGAAAATGGCAGATTATTAAGATAGTCTCCACATATTCCCTGTGATAATAGCTCAAAATCAAATTAAACTTGTCAACAATTGCAACATGTAGAGGCTCCTTTCCCACATACCAAAATCCCTCAACTTTTTCTTTAGTTAGGTCAACATTAGCAGAAACAATGTTTAGGACAATATTTCAATCTGATTAATTAACACTATGCGTCTCCTCTCTCAATTCTGAGATTGTGACATGCCAGTCGATTTCCCCTCTAAGATGTTAGAGAGTTATTTTTATGTCCTCATCTTCTAAACATTGTTATGGGGTTTGTGCTATTCAGGATTAAAAAGAAAAAAAAACCTGAGGGAATCCTAAAACCCCAGCATGAATATCCATGGCTCTTGCTACAAACTAGAATGCAAGGTATAAGAAACAACATCAAATTATTAATATCACTTTCTTTGCAAAGAAAAATAGTCAACAAATTCTTTAAACTCTTGAAAATCTAAATGTCTTAAATTGTAGAAATGTAACATGGTTACACTAAATACAGTAACTAATGGGAGATTCCATGGCTCATGCATTATATAACCTTCCAATTCTAATGCATTTGTTTTTTGTTTTCTTTTTCACTAGAGTTCACTATTCCTCACAAATGGTTTCGTTTGATTTTGAGTATAATAGGTAACTTAAATATTATATTTGAATATTAAAAAATATTAAACCTAGTGGTGAAAATGTAGTCTAGATCAGTACTGTCCAATAGAACTTTCTGCAATGATGGAAGTGTTCTATATAAGCACTGCCCAGTAAGGTAGCCATTATCCACATGTAGCTACTG
>NW_004443961.1:22986497-23019022 GCF_000243295.1 Trichechus manatus latirostris | reverse complement strand
AATACAGCTTCCTAAAGAGGATAATAAGACTGAAGTCACACCATGTGGAAAATTAGTCATCTATTCCTGAAGAGGGTCTGATTTTCATTAAAAAATAATTGAATGACCGTTTTAGAGCAATATATTATCAAGAAAATTTCATCAATAACCAGGTGGTTAATTAACAGCAAATTATTAACTTCTGAATACAGCGTTTCAGATGTTTTATTGGTTAAATGATGATAACAATATCGTCTTTTTAATTTAACTTCAAGTATTGTCTAGAGGGTAAAAACATCTGAAAATGCATCCGAAAGTACTTTTGGAATTAAATGTGTAATATAAGAACAGTGCACTGTTTTAGGGATTAAGACCCAGCTGGAAAATAGTACATCAAGCTACAAAGCAAAAATACTTGGCTACTGGCTAAATTTTCAGAATTCTGGAGGAAAAGAAATGTAACTCAAAATAAAAGAAGTTACTTTAGACATGAAAGCATGCAACACTTTGGATGATCTATGAGACACATGTAAAAAGTTTTCAATGCCTCTTCTTGTAAACAATAAAAAAGTAATCCAGGTATTAACGAAGCTCTGGCAGCTTGTCTGTACAGACTACTCAAGGAAGCAGGCAATCTTCAGAAAGAAGATACAAGCTGTCAGGTTCATCTAGCTATAATTGGAGTATATATTGACTTTGGTCAGTTTAGCAAAGATAATATCAACTTACAAAGTGCTAGCTATGATGGAGATGTGATAACTGAAGATCATTCTTAAGACGTCTGCCACTGTCCAAAAGATTTGTCTTTGAAGTTAGTAGGAATTTTAAATTGTTACAACAATTACATGTCAACATGAGCTATTTCTTTGCTACATAGATTTATAATTTATTATTTTGTTTGAGCAGCATATTCTTTGTCGTTTAATTCAATTAAAATTGAATAATTGTAAACATGCAAATCATTAGAGCCTAAAATAACTAATTTTCAAGGAAAAATTAGCTAAAAGATAAGAAATTATTCATATTCAATCACATCTTGCCATTGAGCTTATTTCTATGATGAAAAAATTTTCAACAAATAGAATCTTTAAAATAGGGTATTACAATAGAATTATTGATAGATCCTTATCTCCAGATATAATGAAATATTCTTCTATTAGGTATACTATGTATTGTTTGGGTTCAAATATATCATTGCAATTTGTAAATAGTTCAATTGGTTTGCTTTCTCTTAAATTAAAGCAAATCATTTCACAAAGAAATGCATATTTCAGAAGCATATAGGACCATAAATATTGAATATATTGGGAAGCATGAAATTGATAATGCCTTGGTTTAGCTAGACCCCAAAACTGAAACTGAAATTATAGTCAGTCAGTATAACCTACCTATTTTTATAGCTTTGTGTTATTGTTGTTTAAGATTAAACATTAAGAGAAAGAAAAAAAGAACTAAATTATTTTCACTGAAGCAGCAAGACATTATACTGTAACCTGAAAACCAAAGTTCACAATGGCTTGAAAACTTGATCAGAGTTATTTAGCTAAAAAAACCTCCTAAGCCACCAACTTTTGTTAATTTATTATGAAGAAAACTGATTTTAAAAATTTTTCTTCAATATTTATTTTTTATATATCAGTACTCATTAGTCCTTTATCCCCCAAACTATTGAAAACTGCTCAAAGGCAGTATGATGAACTCGAAAGACCATTAAATTTTTTTGGTGGGAGAGGTGGCACTCAAATTCAAATTCTAGGTCTGCCATTTATTAGCTGTGGTTTGGAATAATTTATTTAATTCTCTAAACTTCAGTTTTTATCATTTGTAAAAAAGGGATAGCCATACCTACCATACATAATTATTCTGAGGATGAATTTAGTGTGCATAGAATGCCTAGCACAGGACCTGGCCCATAGTAACTTTTCAACAACTGAAATTTTTCTCTTTTCCTCACTTAGCCCTCTCCCATCTCCACCTACCATACTATCTCTCTACCAAAAAAGAAGTTGAATTTTACTTCACAGACACTATGTTCACCAAAATCTTGTTCAGCACGTTGCTGATCCACCTTCCAGTTGAGAACAAGCAGAGGTTAAAAACGGGGCAGTTTTGTGGACCTAAGGAGACAGGCCAATGTTGTCAAAGAAACTCAGTTGTCCTGATCACATCAAATGCTCAAGTCCAGTATTTAGAACCATCCCTTTCCCCTCAGTGTAGTTCCTAGTTTGGGAGATGTCATTTTACATATCAGAATAAATGAAAAAATCCATTTCTATCCTACTGAATTGGCCTATTGTCCTCATTAGGGTTTCATGAAACAGCCTCAGTAAAATAAAGCAATTGCAAAGAGTCCTTTGGAACATATTAACATAATCGTCTTAGGCTCAATAGAAAATACTAAGAATATTTATTTGTTTTAATTTTTAGACATTTTAGCTTGGGAGATGCTATCATGTTTGCTGTTAAAAATTCCACACATGCTAAAAGATGCATACCACTTCTTCACTTTAGGCTCCATATGACTAGAGACTTGGCACCTGATGGCTCCAGGGGACTCACTAATGAGCTACAAAGACTTTACACCTCTAGGTCAGGAGTTTGGATTAGACCTAGGTTGGAAGTGACAGAAAGTCGTTACCATCTCATGATAGCTCAGTGGTTTATGTGAAGGGAATTCTTTGTTTCAGGCCACTTTCTAATGAACAAGCATCCACCTCACAAAAAGTCACCACTGCTTTTGACAGTAATTGGCAGAGACTTAGAAAATGAAAACTTCAACCAAGAATTGTGTTCCTCCATGCTATGAGTAACATATCCAAGCAGGGAATCTTTTTTTTTTTTAAAAAAGTGGAAAGACACAGAGTACTTTCCTTAAATATGTATGAAAAGTAAGTTTAGGGAAGAAAGAAGGAAGGAGAAAAATTGTAGGGTAACATGAGAGTCATCAAGAAGACAGTAAATAAAAATGCAGTGAGATTCATCATCAGAAGCTTTACTTAGAACTTACATGACACAGGTATTTAAATCAGAAAAGGCATGCACCTCTTAATTTGTTTCTCTTTTGATAACAAGACAACAATATTTTAATAATGTTACTTTTACTTGAGATCTCTAGATTAGGGGGTCAAAAGAGGATAAATGCTTTGAAATAGCATTCCCTTAGAAAGTTGTTACCGCATGTGTTATTAATTTATACGAAAAGAGAAACCATTAATTTTAAAATGGGCTATCACTTTAAAACTCTTTCAGATGTATGTAACACAAAGCTTTACTCAAACTGACTCGAACAATGAGGTTTAGGGTCTCGTAACTGCAAGTCAGGAGATAGGGTAGGCCTCATGATAGGCTTGGTCCGGTATTTCAGTTCTATTTCTCTGTGATCCCGTTCACTGTTCCCTCCTCTGTGAGTTAGTTTTACCTTGAACATAACTTCCCTTGTGCCAGAAAAATGGCTATGGCAATTTTCACCTTCATATCCACATATCCTGAAATCTAGAGGAAAAAGAGGGTCTTTCTACTTACAGCCTTTTTCTGGATTAGAAAACATCTTTCCCTGAAGCTCCAGACAACCCTGTCCATTGCATCTGAACTAGGGTCTGGTTTAGGCTTCCTGGCTTAGGCCCTGATTCCTGAACAATAACTGTGAAAAAAGGGTGATGCTGATGAGCTCGAGGGGGTAGGGGGAGTACCTACGCCTTGGAGCCAGGGCAAGGTTATCTTTCCCTAAGCACACAGATGACATGGCAGAAGCGCTGCTACCTGAAAATTTGGGGATACTCTTGTAAAAAAGGAAAGAGGGTAATGAAGGCTGGATAGACAGCAATGTCCACTACAGGAGATACTTTTTTTGTTTGATTTTATAATTTTTACACATTTACAAAGACTTCCTTTGAAATGCGACAGTTTAGGAGTTAGTGTTTCCCACCTACTTGCCCCCAAAATACACAAGCATAAAAATAAACAGCAGAAACATCTCTCTTTTTAAATTACTTGAGGCTCTGACATTTGAGTGGGTAGGAAAAAGTGAGTCGAGTGACAAGGGTTGTGCTACCCTAGAAGGTAATTAAAATATAATATTAAAAACTCTTTTCCTAAGCTTGGGGTGGGGGGATAAGAGTGAAGAATCCAAGTGAATGTATCTAAGAAAAATGCTCTGTGCCGAGGCAGATCTTTAACAAGTCTCCCAACCACAATCCAATTTGTGTCCTCTAGAGTTTAAAAAGGGAAAAAAAAAAAAATAACTGATATAATGAGCCACTCCCCAGAGCTAGTCAGTGGCAGAGCCAGAACTCAAACAAGGTCTGTTTGACTCCAAAGCCCTTACCAAATCCCTTCACCAAAAACCATACACCTGAGCTCCAGCCTTGACGCCACATCTTTTCCGTTAAATCCCCATGTCAACATGTACAAAGGGCAAGGCCTCATGAGCAAGGCATTATGCTAAATTCTGGTTAGGGAGAACAGACACACATTTAAAATATATATATCAATGCACAGAACATATGCTAAGTGCTCAATCAGTAATTCAGACAAGGAGCTCCATCAGAGTGCAGAGGTGGTAAGAAAGGAGGAAGGGACACCAGTAACTGTAACTACAGTCTAAAAATAAACTAAAGAAAAGGAAAGGGGCATTATGGGTCTCAGTGAGTACAGGGCATGTTGGAAACTTTAGGCTTATGAATCTGAGGATGATCAACATGGAATATTTTCAAAGGAAGGAGAATCTTAATTCTTCATTTACAAAGCACTTTGTAAACTGTGAAATGGTATCAAATTCATAAATTCGAAAGACAGCTACCATAGAGTGTATCAGATGTTCTACACGTGCTATTTCAGTCCTCATTTGAGCTGGAATTACTTACTAGTTGCCCTTTGCAGATGAGGAAACCGAGGCTCAGATGGGTCATATGATTTCCCCATAGTCACACAGAGAAGGCAGAGAGACAGAACTCAAACCCAGATCTATCTGACTCTAAAGCCTGTGCTCTTCTTACTACAGTGTGATTCTTCTCATTATTTTATTTTATCCTCAAATGGATATTTAGAGGTAGGCGGAGTACAGAATATTACAGTATTTCAATTGAGTTGAGTTGAGAGGTATACAGTGTGGAGATGGATACCTTGAAAGTGCATAGTCAATAAAATTTTATATTTAGAAAATGGAAAAAAATTATTTTTGTAAATCACAGGCAGCCAATGTAAACCATACATTTCTGTGTGATGGGAATTCCAAAAAAGTTACAGTAATTCTCCATGGGAATCCCAAAATCCCTTCTGGGCAAGCAGGAGGACATATGATATTTAGTTTTATGTTTGTTCTTCCTCTACCTAGCAGGAGATGCATTCATATGAATAGGCTGCCCCCCAAGAAAATGTAAGTTAAGAAGTACAGGAAGAGTTATACTAGGATTCCAGAGGTATAGAAATGTGTCTTAAAAGATTGAAGAGGAGGCAAATAGAGAAATAAAGTGCATCTGACGTTTTAAGTCACCTAGGCTAGCCTATCAGATCTTTTCAATGGACAGAAAGCAAGGGTTTGAGTGTTTGGAGAAGGAGCCTTGCTGTGAGCACCAGACCTTTCTCCATTGAGATGTGGTGATGACATACATTGGCTCTAGTATTACAGTTCACATTTGTCCTATATGTGTGTCCTAAAGTGATCATGTCCCTACAGATATTAATAAAACCAAGGTTAGGATATTAACAGTAAACTTCTTTCAAACAGATTTCTGTTGGTTTTACTGTCAGAGCGGATAGTTCTTCCTCCTCAGAACCAAACTACCGAACATTGTACATATTTGCAGATGAGAAGGGAGTTGAAAGCGAGAAATACAAAGAACAGAGATTTGGCCTAATAACAGCACTTTAAGAGCAACTAAAATCAAAATTCCCATAAGCAGACAAAGCTAGCAGAGTATTATTTTAAGTACTATTTTAAATATATCTAGTATTTCTGTTACCAAAATGCTTTGCTCATTTGAAAAAATGTTAGGAAATATATAGAGAAAACCACTCTATGGTATAACAATATTAAATAATATTTTATTACACACTCTTCCAGAAGATTTTAAACATATATAGCTTAACAAATATACATATTTGTTTACATACATTATATATATATAAACAAAAATGGGATATTGCTATTTAAATACTCAAAAACTTTTTATGTAGAACTATATTGTGATTGCATTCCTGTGTACATAATTAGAGATTACTATCATAATTCATCATGACTGACAAAAAAAGATTTGTCTTTTTAAAATTTATGTTTGGCACCGCTGAACTAAATGATCTCAGCCGAAATAAAAGAGCAAGTTCCGTTTGTCATAAATGTTTTAAAAATTATTAAATATTAAGAAAATGTAAAGGAAGAAAGTGATGACAGGAAGAGCAAAAATCAAAGATGGATTTAAAAAGAGAATGTAAAAATGTATTTGTAGTTTCAAAAAAACTTTTCCATTTTTATCACTAATTTGAGTAATCTCTTTTCAGTGTGATGACTTAGATTTGATCTTTTAACCCTTTTAAGATAATATTTTAATTTTTTAAATATTTCAAGAGCATTAATAACATCAACGCTCTTTTAAAATGGAAAGCATAATGCTACTTTAGCATTGTGATATAAAACAGAAATGCTGCAGTGACACTTCTTTTCTCTCCTCTGGACTTTGACGCGTTTATTTTCTGTCTAGGGACTGTGAGGTGCAGTGGCTAAGCACTGGGCTGCTAATCAAAAGTCAGCAATCGGAACCCACCAGCTACTCCGTGGGAGAAAGATGTGGCAGTCTGCTTCCATAGTAAAGATTACAGCCTAGAAAATCCTATGGGGCAATTCTACTGTGTCGTATAGGGTCGCTATAGGGTCACTATGAGTCAGAATTGACAGCAATGTGTATAGTAGTAGTCGCAGTACTATCTTCTATCTGAGCATTTTTTTTAGTTAATCACTGTCTAATATATCACCAGTGGCGAAAATGAACTTTTAATAAAAGTCAAGTAATCACACTGGATTTAAAGCATAAAAAATAGTACCACTTTTTCCAAAATCTTTTTGTTTCATCTCCTCAATATGTTTGTAAGGTCTTTAAGAACATGGACATTTCTTATCCTAGGTGCCCAAAACTGGGTAATATCAACCTGAAAGGGACTGGCAGTCTGTAGCATGTATACAAAGCCATTGCATAAACATGCTTTAACTTTCTTAACTGTCAATTTTACTCAAAGACTTTTTGCATGGACAGTTAAGAATTCCTTACCTTTAATACTAGCAAGAACATAAAACATTTGTTTACATTCTTTAAAGACTAATGAAAAAAAAATCATATGTAAAATAAAAGAAAAAGTTTCAAAGAAATGTCATGCTTGAGGGTTGTTTTGGGCTGTTTCCCCAGAGCCCGGAAAGTAGGGGTCAACTCTGGTTTTGGAATTTTTTTGGTGGAAAAGTTTGAGAAGCAATGTCTCACATCTGGCACAGTATGTCTTGCACATAATGGAAGTTCAGTAATTATGTTGATTTAATTTGAGTTGCCATTAGATGTTACTCAGAAGTCTTGGAAAGTTTGCTTTGGACACATTAGCATATTAGATGGAAGAGAGAGAGGAAAAAAAGGCAGGGAAAAAAAAAAAAAAGAAGAAGTTCTGCTAAATCACTCCTTAACACCTCTCACAAGACAATTGGAATTCTCTGTGGTACACTGAGTTCTCCACTGGCTACATTAGTGCCAATTGATTTCTCATTTGCCTGTGGAATAAAATCCAAATTCCTTAGCCTGTCGTGCAGTTCATCCAGAATCCTAACACATCCACAGTGTCCCACTTCATTTCCCTGTTTATTACTTCTTTTCAAGCCAAAGTGAACTACTTCCAGTTCTCCGTACACACCCAAACTTTTATCTGTCTTCAGTCAGTCTGTTCCTTCTAACCTGAATGCCTTTCCCTGCTCAGTCATCATCATCTGTAAAACATAGTCCAAATGCCACCTCTTCCAGAAAGCATTCCTTGATCTTCATCCTAAGAAGTTATGCTTCTGTTTCTGATCTGCCATAACAAATTTATGTATGCCTCTTTCATTGAATTTATTTTCTGCCTTATGTTATATTTGCAAACATGTCTTACTTTCCCTAATAAATTATAAACTCTATGAGGGAAGGTAAAATATGTATGTAAATGCCTAAATGAATAAATGAATGATTGAGTGAATAAATAAATCCAAACTCTTCCAAAAAGCCAGAAGTATCATTAATCTAACTTGTTTTAATTCTAGCCTTCAAACATATTTAACCCTGTGTATAATCAGAAACAAACAAACAATCAATAAATAATAAACACACACACACACACAAAAGGAAAGAACCACTTAGGTAGTCAGTCCATGGATCACTTTCCCATTATCTCCTATAACACAGCAGGGAAACTCCCTTTAATAAAATCTGCAAAGATTCTATCTGTTCAAAGACTGCACTGGGAACTCACTGCCAAGTTCCTTTTGGATTCCGTTAACAAGCTTTCAACCATTTTAATTTAACTGAATCATCCAAAAAATCTACGGCATTTAATACACCCACCTCTCAGGGATATGAAATTCAGTTTTTCTTTATGTAATTTAGTTGATCATGCCAGATAATGTCAAAAACGTACTGATTAATAGATGTTTCTGGTTTGGTGGAAATAGCCAAAACAAAAGTTGGATAAATCATTTTTTACAGAGATGTTTGGTCTAAGTACAGAGCTGGACTCGATAGGTAACGTTTGCAGGTCTTTCTCAGGACTGCCTCTAGCTACTGCAGACTGTGAAATGAACTCTGAAGAGGTTTAAGTGAGGGCATGATTGCAGCAAAATATATACTTGTAATGCCCCCAATCATACAGAAACACAAAAACGTTTTTGTTGTTGTTTCTGAAAGGGTTGGCGGCACCTAAGAAAACAACATAAAAATCCAAAGTAAACATCACATCACCACATCTTTTTGAACCCAGAAACTGTCAACAGAAGAATCTTATTTTAATTCAGCTGAAACTTTGAAAATGAACTGAATGCAGAGAAGTCTCCGGAACATTTTGTTTTATGAAATCTCGTTTCTTCTATCCATTGAAGTGCGCATAATATAATGGAAAAACAAATGCACATGAATGTGTGTGATTTCAATAGCTTTTAAAAGTTCTTTCGAAATCCTGAAAAAGTGGCAGCTTGGGAAACTTATATCTTGTATCTTCTTCCTCCTATACTTTAAAATTTTCTTTTTCTCTTTTTTCTGTATGCTACAGTGGGAAGGATTCATGTTTGGAGTCAGACCAAGGTTAAATACCAACTCTGCTCCTCACTAAGTCATGTGAACTTGGACTAGTCACTGTACAACTTAACCTTAGATTTCCTTATTTCTGAAAATATGTACTACATATCTCATAGGTATTTTTTTTTCTTTTTGAATATTTTATTGTGTTTTAGGTGAAAGTTTACACAGCAAATTAGATTCATTCCCATTCAACCACTCATACACAAATTGTTCTGTGATATTGGTTACAATCCCTGCAATGTGTCAGCACTCTCACCTTTTCCACCACACCTTCTCATTTCCATCCATCCAGTTTCCCTGCCCCTCCTTGCCTTCTCATCTTTGCTTTTGTGTAAAAGCTGACCTTTTGGTTTCATATAGTGTTGACTGTTTAAAGGAGCACATCCCTCACGGGTGTTATTGTTTATTTTATAGGCCAATCTATTATTTGGTTAAAAGGTGACCTGCAGGAGTGACTTCAGTTCCAGGTTAAAAAGTAATCTTAGAGCGACGAACACAGGGAGGTTATCTCATAGAATTTTGATGATGATTAAAAATATATATGGGGAACATTTTTGACTCTCTAGTCATAACTGATGCCCAATTTGCAAATCTTATATTGAGTATAAATAAATTTTTATTGAAATTCTAAAAAAGATAAAGAAATATATGTGAAGTGCTGATATCTGACCAACAGTAGGCACTCAATACCAGGAGTCTGTTTTCATAAAATGTGATTTTCATTTGCTTATGAAATACTAATTCTTAGAACTTTGAAAATAATTATGGTATTTGGAAAGCAGGAATACCATTACACTTGACTGGGGATTTCTTTTTTTCCCTAAATGATAGCCAAGTACTCTTGACTAAGATGGGCTCCTTGAAAACTTCTTGAAAGCTGAGGGAAATACTAACCCTTTTAAAAGCACATTGAGTTTACATAAAATTCAAGAATATTTGTTTTTACACCACTACAGAAAGAGCCCACAGATGGAGTCTATGGAAATTTTTCTAAAAAATTAGGCCAAGTCTTAAAATCTTGTAAGCAGCCATCTAAGACATATCTACTGATCCTATCCCGTCCAGAGCAAAGGAGAATGAAGAAAACCAAAGACACAAGGGAAATGTTAGTCCAAAGGACTAATGGACCACAAGTACCACAGCCTCCACCAGCCTGAGCCCAGAAGAACTAGATGGTGCCTGGCTACTACCACCACCAACTGCTCCTACAGGGATCACAACAGAGGGTTCTGGACAGAGCAGGAGAAAAATGTAGAACAAAATTCAAATTCACAAAAAAAGATTAGACTTACTGGTCTGATAGAGACTGGAGGAACCTGAGACTATGGCCCCCAGACACCCTTTTAACTCAGAACGGAAGTCACTCTCAAAGTTCATCCTTCAGCCAAAGATTATGCAGGTCTATGAAACAAATGGTGATACACGTGAGGAACATGCTTCTTAGCTCAGTCATGTAAATGAGAGCAAATGGGCAACACCTGCCCAGAAGCAAAGACTAGAAGACAGGAACGGACAAGAAAACAGGACGAATGGAAATGGGGAACCCAGGGTGAAGAAGAGGAGAGTGTTGACACATTGTGGGGATTGCAACCAATGTCACAAAACAATTTGTGTATAAATTGTTGAATGAGAAGCTAATATGCTCTGTAAACTTTCACCTAAAACACAATTTAAAAAAAAAGAATGGAGCGATCTTATGACTAATCGTTGTCGCAGCAGGAGGAACCCGTGGGTGTGTCCATGTGTAGGGCAGGTAGTTTTCCTTGTCATCCTGGTAACCTCTCCAGGTTAGGGGTAATACAGGCTAAGGCTGGGATTCTATAGCATAAGCTACCTGTTGGAAAACATGTGGCAAGTTAGCCAGCAAGAGGTAGAATTGAAATCATCTCTCTTATTAGTGCCCATTCATTGATAAAAGTGACTTTTTGAAGCCAAGGGAATGGCTGAAAGTAAGAGCTGACCTATGCCAGTTGTTGCCCCTCTACACTCCTCTCTCTTGTTTCCTCGAATTCCAACCAAGGAGGATAGCTGGTCTACTGGAAGCTGGTGTTGAAGTGTCTGTGTAAAAATATCCATAGTCTATGATTCTGTACAAAGTGTCGGAAAGCAGATGATAGAACCTGCAGTGAAAAGAAGCTAAAGTAAAGAGATTTTGTCAATGGAAATAAAAAACAATTAGGCCAAACAGTAAAGTATTCATATAGTATGTTTGAAATAATTTTCCACTAATTTGTTAGTTAAAAGCCACAAAACAAGCAGCCCAGAAGACAATAAAATGCGTGAAACAAATTTATGCAACAAATACCAAATCATATAATTGAAAAAAACGATTAAAATTGAATGTTGTACTAAAAACATAAAAATGAACTAGTCAGGGTTGATTTTATATAGTAATAAAGCCACAGCATCTTATTATGAGATAGAGGACAGGAAGGGGGAAAACTTTGTGTGTGGGTGTGGGTGTGGGTATGGATGTGGGTGTGTGTGTAGGCAGTGGGTGTGTGTGTTTCAGATTTTCCAATGTTTAAATATCCTTTGAAGGACTTCTTTGGTAACTTGATATGACTCCCCCAAAAAAGTAGTCCCAGTGGCTTCTAAATTATACTAAGTACATGTACAAATCTAATCTGGTGTCAGAGCTCTTCCAGGTAACTCCAAAAATAAAAAACTCTTGTGTCTGTTTGGCTTAAATATATGCAAAACTAGTCTTTCTTGGAGGTAACTCTTGAATTGCTTATTTTCCTTAATTGGAAATTATCATTTTCAAGAACGCTTGACTCTACAGACTTTCATCCTCTCTTAGAATTTCTCAGCTACTTCATCCTTACCTAACATTCATAATCTTACATCCTTTAAAGCTGGAAATTCCAAATAAGCTAAATTACACTGAAATACCCAGTGTCAAAATATACTATCAACAACTTCAGAGAGTAACTGAATATCCAGATGTTATCAAGGAGTAGACTTTACTGAATTCTTTTTTTTTTTAAGCCAAGTTTAATGAGATATAATTACATACAATAAAATTCACAGTTTGATGAGTTTGACAAATGTATACAGTCATGTAACCACCGTGACAATCAAGAATCAGAACATTTCTATCATATAGAAAATTTGTTTTATGTCTCTTTGCAGTCACCTCCTCCCCTGACCCCTAGTCCCTGGCAACCACTGGTGTGTTTTCAGTCTCTATAGATTTGTCTTTTCTAGAATGTAATACAGATGGAATCATACAGAATGAAATCTCATGTGTCTAACTTAATTCACTGAGCATAATACTTTTGAGATTCACCTATTTTGTCTCACATAGTAGTATTTCATTCCTTTTTATTGCTAAATAGAATTCCATTATATGATTACTCCACAATTTGTTCATCCGTTTATTACTGGATGAACATTAAGCTTGTTTCCAGTTTCTGGTTATTATGAATAAAGCTTCTATGAATATTTGAGTACAGACCTTTGTGTGGACTTGTTTTCATTCTTTTCTTTAAAATACCTAGAAGTGAGTTTGCTAGATAAGTGTTTTTAACTTTATTTAAAAACTGCCAAAACTATTTTCCAAAGTGGCTGCATCATTTTCAGTTTCCATCACCAATGAGATTTCCAGTTGTACCACAGCATCATCATCACTTGTTATTATCCATCTTTCTTAAATTTTAGTCAGTCTAGTGGGTCTATAGTGGTGTCTCAATATGATTTTAATTTGCGTTTCCTAATAACTAATGATGTTGAGCATCTTTTCATGTGGTCACTTGCATTGGTACATCTTCTTTGGTGAAATGTCTATTTAAATCTCTTGCCCATGTTTTAACTGGGTGGTGTTATGGTTTGAATTGTGTCCCCAAAAAATTATGTGTTGAATTCTTGGCCCTTGTACCTGTAAATGTGACCTTGTTTGGAAATAGGAGTTTTTCTTTTGTTATGTTAATGAAATCATACCAGTAAAGGGTAGATATTAAACCTAATCATTTATGAGTTATAAAAAAACCAGAATAGACACAGAAACACACACGGAAGGGAAGACAGACCCATGTAAGGATCCTCTACAAACCAAGAAAGGCCAAGGAATAAAGGAATTCTCAGTGCTACCAAAAAGGAAGGAAATGACATGGCTGAGACCCAGATTTGGATTTTTAGCCTCTAGAACTGCAAGAAAATAAATTTCTGTTATTTAAAGCCACCCACTTGTGTATTTTTGTTACACCAGCACTAGCAAACTAAGATATTGTTTGTCTTCTTATTATAAAAGTCCTTTGTACACTCTAGATTCAAGTCCTTTATCAGATATGGGTTGTGAATTTGCTGAATATTGAAATGCATTTTTCATTGAACACTCATCTGGTGACTTTACAGGTCAAATTCCATAAGGGCTGTACCACTCAAGGTCATAGTCCATAAGAAGTGTACCACCCAACAGACAATTTCTATAAGGATTGTATTACTCGGTGGTCAACTTCCATAAAGGTTATGCTACCCAAATGGCAAACTCCATGAGGACCATACCACTCAATGTCTTAAGAAGAGAATAGCTCTGATCTGTGTATTCACTGTTTTCTCAGGAATGTATATTGGAAATGTCATGGAATTCAATATCTGGAAGACCTAGGTTGGTATCTTGGGTCCATCTTTATTAGTGGTATGACCTTGGGCAAAATATTTAACCTTTCCTTGCAAAAATTTCCTCATCTTAAAAAAAAAATAGTAATGTCTACTTTTAAGGACTGGAGTAAAGTTTAAATAATGTGTGAAGAACTTCTCTTAATTTCATCAGGATCATTGTAGTTGCTCTATAAATATCAGCTTCCCCTCTCCTACTTTCATTTGGAGCCAAAATCTTTGGTTCCTACAGAAAGTATTATAGATGACATTTGTCAAATGACTCTACACCCACGTTACCGATAAAGAAAAGGACAGTCCAATCATGTAGATGACTATAGGAGCACTATGGCCCAGTGGCAACTTAACATTAAGGTTTAACAAAGATTGTAATTTTGTCATAAATATTTGCTCATCAAGTATTCAGATAAAATTTCAAAATATAGCTAAATAAAATATTTGAGCATTAATTTGGTGTGAATCCCAAAAGCAAGATTGTGTGGAGTACATTTTATTCTATTTAATTGAGAAAACTATTTAAATGTCTGCCTGTACTTTGTGTGCTTAATTTTTTGTCATTCATTTTTTTTGTATGTATTCCTGAAAATTATTATAACTAATATCTTTATCATTTCATCTCTTAGACAAATTTAGCATTTACTACTGGGTAACTGCATAATCTGATATTGGAAAATATAAAAGCAAGTAATATTTTGGAATCTGAGTGATATTGCTATGTATAACTGGTTATTTATGCTTAACTAGTAAGGATAGATACAGTCTGTGAAACATCTGTGTTTTTCATTATCATACCAGTTACATACTTAAAACTAGTATGTTATATGAAGTGATAAGCCTACTGCTCAGCCTACTGCTCAGCCTACTGCTCAAACTGGCCAAAAAGTAACCTACTAGTCTCCACATCCAGGCCCTAAGGAGGGAGAAAATCAGTACAACTGACAGGAATGCTACAGGAGAAAGGATTTTCTACTGTATTTTAGAACTGAAAGTTACAGATAAATGATACAACAAATTCATAACAGAAAAGGAGCATGGGAATTTTCAAAGTAACCAGATGAAAGAGGTAGGAGGATGTTAAATTTCTGACAATGAATAAACCATCCCACCTGCTAATTCCCACAACTGAAATTATATCTAAACCACCAGTTTCAATTTTAAATAATAATAGGTACCATTTATTGAGGAAAGAGCTTTACATACATTGTGTCATTCAATCTTCAACATAATCCTATGATAAATATATTATGGTTTCTATTTAATAAAAGAGATTTGAAAGTCAGAGACAGTAAACAATATCTCTAAAGTCCTACAACTTATAAGAAAACAAAGATTAAACTCGAGTTTGTTAGAAAACAAAGCCTGTGCTCTTACCCATGACCCTAGGTTGTCAATTATTTCAGATACTTCTCTTTTTTATTGTACTTTAGATGAAGGTTTACAGAACAAATCGTTTCTCATTAAACAGGTAGTACACGTATTGTTTTTTGACAACGGTTAACAACCCCATTACATGTCAACACTGTCCCTTCTCAACCTTGGACTCCCTATTACCAAATTTCCTGTCCCTTCCTGCCTTCTAGTCCTTGTCCCTGAACTGTTGTGCCCCATTAGTCTCATTTTGTTTTATGGGGCTGACTAATCTTTGGCTGAAGGGTGAACCTCAGAAGTGACTTTCAGTACTGAGTTAAAAGAGTGTCCAAGGGCAATGCTCTCGGGATTTCTCCAGTCTCTGTCAGACCAGTAAGTCTGGTCTCTTTTTGTGAGTTAGAATTTTGTTCTACATTTTTCTCCAGCTCTGTCCAGGCCCCTCGATTGTGAAACCTGTCAGAGCATTCGGTGGTAATAGCTGGACACCATCTAGTTGTGTTGGACTCAGTCTAGTGGAGGCTGTGGTAGTTGTGGTCCATTAGTCCTTTGGACTAATCTTTCCTTGTATATCTGGTTTTCTTCATTCTCCCTTGCTCCAGATGGGATGAGACCAGTAGAGTACCTTAGATGGCTGCTAATAGGCTTTTAAGACCCCATACGCTACTCACCAAGGTAGAATGTAGAACATTTTCTTTATAAACTGTGTTAGGCGAATTGAGCTAGATGTTCCCCAGGACCATGGACCCCACAGCCCTCCACCCAGCAATTCAGTCCCTCAGGGAGTTTGGATGTGTCTGTGGAGCTTCCATAACCTTTCCTTGTACAAGTTGTGCTGGCTTCCCCAGTATTGTGTTCTGTCTTACCCTACACCAAAGTTACCCCTCATACATTGTCTATTTAGTACTTCCCCCATCCCTCCCATCCCTCACAACCAACAAAGATTGTTTACTTTTCTGTGTAAACTATTTCTTGAGTTTTTACAGTTGTTGTCTCATACAATATTTGTCCTTCTGTGATTGACTTATTTCACTCAGCATAGTGTTCTCCAGTTTCATCCACATTATGAGATACTTACTGAGACATGTTTTTCCTCTTTATTTTGATGAGTAGGTTTGTTAACTTTCTTTGTGGTTACCTTGAAATTTAGCCCTTATCTTCCTAAATTTGAAGTAGTCTATTATTACTTGGTATCACCTTGTCTTCCTCTCCATTAGAAGGTTCTATACCTACACCGTTTATTCCCTCTTTTATTGTTCTGATGTGGTTGTCATTTACAGATTAACTTCTCTGATTCCCTGTTGAATTTCTTTTGGTTTTGGATAGTCCTTGAGGGTTCATATCCTAAATTGGTATCTAGCTGGTGCAATCCTGCATCCTAGATTCAGCCTGTGAGCTGATGTTGTTTGTTCTCAGATTGAAGGACTCCCTTTAATAAGTCTTGGAAGTTTGGTTTGGTTTTTACATATTCCCTTAATTTCTGTTTATCTGGAAATGTCCTAATTTCATCATCATATTTAAACAAGAGTTTTGCAGGATATATTATTCTTGGCTGGCAATTTTTTTTCTTTCAAGGTTTTATATATGTCATCCCATTGCCTTCTTGCCTGCATGGTTTCTGGCGAATAACCTGAGCTTAGTCTTATTGTTTCTCCTCTCTATGTGACTTTTTGATTTTCTCGAACTGCTTTCAGAATTCTTTGCTTCTCTTTGGTTTTGGTGAGTGTGATTATGATATGTCTTGGTGAATTTCTTTTGGAGTCTATCCTATATTGGGTTAGTTGAGCTTCTTGGATGGCCATCTTTTCATCTTTCATGATATCGGAGAAGTTTTCTGTCAGCAGTTCTTCAGTGATCCTCTCTTTGTTTTCTGTTTTCTCCCCCTGTTCTGGAACTCTGATCACTCGCAGATTTTTGCTTTTGATTGTATCCCACATAATTCTCAGGGTCTCTTCATTTTTATTTGTTCTTTTTTCTGATTTTTCCTCAAACAGAGTTGTAGCCATGTGTTTGTCTTCAAGTTCACTGATCCTGTCTTCCACCATTTCAAACCTGCTCCTCAGCCCTTCTATAACACTGTCCATTTCGGAAATCTTGTGTTTATCTTTTGGATTTCTAATTGTTGTTTTTGTATGATTTCTAGTTGTGAATTCATCTTGGCATTTTTTTCCTGCATTATTTTCCTGAATTCTTCCATTTTTTTGGTCTGTGTTTTCCATGAATTTGTCTATTTTTTCCTCACTTTTCTCTGCTTTTTGCTTCAACTCTTGGATAGTTCTGAATATTAGAGATTTGAATTCCCTATCCAGTAGTTCTAGTACCTTTTCTTCTACTGGAAAGTCATCTAGTATTTTACTCTGGACACCTACTAGAACCATCCTGTCCTGTTTTTGTAAATGTTTTGATATTGTCTGCTGTCTTTGAGACATTCCATAGTTATTTTCCTCATTTATTGATTGTAGATTTGTTTGTTTCATCCTGTTTATTTGTTTTATTTCTCTATGTCTGAGCAGGCAGGCTGTGTGTTCTTTGTTATTTGCCCATCTGTAGGCACGATACTTTTCGCCTTCTTCTCCAGTTGGCAGGGTCAGTCACTCAGATATGGTACAGCAGGGCAGGTCTAGCTGAAGAGGAGTTGCTGGGATGGTTTGTTTGTGGCACGTACTAGGGCCACCAGTGTGGGCTGGTAATCAGTGCAGGGTAGGTTCCGGTAAGCCATGCCTGTGCTGCTTGGGGGTGTGATGTTCAGTGCACAGTACAGGTAGGCAGGATGGAGGGGGGAGATTGTGATGTGTAGAGCTAAGATGGGTGTGAGAAAGAGGAGAGAGGAATAGGAGCCAAAAATGTACAAACAAACAAAAAAGAGTGCTAAGGGAGCTTGCCATTGGAGCGGAGAACTGAGAAACTGAGGAATGGAGAAAAACAAAAAGGAGAAGAAGAAGAAATAAAAGAAAAGAAAAAAATTAATAAATAAAAATCAGAAAGAAAGGAAAATCCCCCAGGGATCCCACTGGTGTGGCTGCGAGGTCTGGGAAAGTTTCTCCCACGCCGTGAAGCACAGCCTGGCAAAAGGGGTAGAGGTGTCACTCAGTGCCAGGTATTCAGGAGACAGGAAGAGAAGGTAAGTACAGAAAAATGAGAAACTGAGTAATGAAGAAAGACAAAAAGGGAAAAAGAAAGAAAAGAAAACAAAACAAATGAAAAAAGAACAAGAAAATCCTCAAAAAAAAAAACAAGAAAAAGAAATGTCCTTAGGGATCCCTCTGTGCTTCTGCACAAACTGAGGGGGTAGGTCCCAAGTTGCACAGTACTGCCCGACTAGAATGGGCTCCTAATTCAAGAAAAGAAAAAGAAAGCGAAGAAACAGTTCAAAACAAACAAACAAAAAGTCCTGGGATCCCACCAGTGCAGCAGCATGGGCCGGGAAGCAGTCCCACACTCGAGCAGTGCTTCACAGCCTCTCAGGAAGAAGCAAAGATGGTGCATAGAGCCAGGTATTTGAGAGAAATGAAAGGGAGGTGATGAGAGATATGGAAGAAATCAAATGAAGTGGAGAAAATCAACACCAGCAGCCAACAAACGGCACTCAGGGAGCCAGCCAGTGCGGGCGGGTGAAATCCAAGCAGGACTGGGATAAAGCCAGTGCATCCAGCTAAGAGATTGTGGTCGCAGGAAGCAGAGTAGGCCGAGTGGAGGTGAAGAAGGGTGGAGGGTGGGAAAGCGTATATTGCCGATTACCAGTTGTTCTGTCTCCTGCCGGAAGCTCCATGAAGCTGCTTTCCTGTACCCCTTGTTCACCGATCTCCACAAATACTTCTTTAGATAACTCCTTAAAACAGAAACTACCAAATAATCTTACCATGGCAATCCTGTATTATTGATATATTCCAAAAGAGTACAACAATGATAAAAAGTTTAACAAAGGTTAATTATGAGTACTAAGTATATGAAAATCTCAGATTTGTTTGCTATATTAATCTCTGTATTAATCTATATTTTAAGTCAGATATTTAGAGATTGAATTTTCTTAAAAATCCAGTTATATGCTATTTTCAAAAGACAACTGTAACATAAGGATCTAAGAGGTGGAAAATAATGGGAAAAAATATATCAAATATTAACCAAAAAGAAAGGAGAAAAAACTATAGGGATATCAAATAAAAAGAAACTTTAACACAAAGGGGTTAAAGAGAGTTACTATAAAATAATACGACTATTTTATAATAATAAAACTTTCAATTCATGCATAAAAATTTTAATACTTTAAAACTTTATAGTCTTAATAAAAAAGTCTCAAATAGAAGAAGCAAAAACTGAGAGAACTACAAAATAAACTGGCAAGTCTACTGTTGCAGTGAGAATTTGAAGTCTGATTTAACCTACCAATGCATTGTAAAGGAAGAAACAAAGCTATGACTATCCACAGATGGCATTATTGTCTACGTTTTTAAAAACTGAGAGAATTTACTGACAAATTTTTAGAAATCATAATGAGAGTTAAGCAAAATGGCTGGATTTATGATAAATATCTAAAAATCAATTTCATTTCTACATCCCAACAACATAAAGCTAAAAAATTGTAAAATATGCCCTTTAAAATCACAATAAAAAATAATAATGCATCTAAGAATAAATCTAGCAAAAGATATGCATTTCCTGTATATAGAAAATTATATCATTGTATTGAAAAACATTAAAGATGACCAAAGTGAATGAAGATACTAGCACACTCAAGGACAGGATAACTTAATGTAATAAAGATGTCATGTCTCCACAAAATTATTCACTGCTTCAATGCAATTTCAAGCTCAGTCTTTTTTAAACAACATAAGAAACTTTAAAATTAAAGTTTCAAAGTTTACTTGAAAATATAAAAAGCTAAGAATGGCAGAGAACAAATGTAAGGAGGCGGAAGAAGACAAAGAGTGGAAACAGAGGGGAATCAGAGAGCATTTTCCTGGCATATATAAAAAACTTAGATTGAAACTAGAATAATTAATACCGAGTTGTATTGGTTCTCTGATGGACAAATTGACTAATATAACAGAATAGAGAGTCCAGAAATAGATCCACATAGGAATGAAAACTTGATGTTTGACAGAAGTGACATTGCAAACCCTTGGAAAGGACTAACTGTTCAATAAAAGCTACTGGAAAAAATGATTGTCCATATGGTAAACAAAAGAAAAAAAAAGATTCCTACCTGTACTTGGTTGAATAGCACGCTCCCAAAATTTGTATCCTTCCCAAAACCTCAGAATGTGAAGTTATTTAGAAATAGCGTCTTTGTGTATGTAATAAATTGAGTAAACATGAGGTTATACTGGAGTAGTGTGGGCCCTAATTCAATATGACTTGAATCTTCGTAGGAGAAGAAGAAACACAGATGCAGAGACACACAGGGAAGAACACCAGGCACCTACAGAGGAAGTGATTGGAGTGATGCATCTAAAAGCCAAGGAATGCCAAGGATTGCCGGAAACCACCGGGAGTGAGGAGAAAGGCATGGAACTGATTGTTTCTCAGAACACTGCAGAAGGAACCAACCTTAGCAACACCTTGATTTCAGACTTCTGGTTCCCAGAACTAGGAGAGAATAAATCTCCATTGTTTTAAGCCACCTAGTTAGTGGTACTTGTGATGGTATCCCTAGAAAACTGATACACTACCTTACACCATTTGCAAAAATCCATCCTCAATAATTGAAATCCTTTCAAATGAGAGGGAAATACAGGTGGATATTCTGTTGATCCTGGGGTAAGCAGAGATCTTTAAATATAGCTTTAAAATCAAATCATAAAAGAAAAGATGAAAAAATTAACAAACAAACAAAAACAAACTCTCTTACACATGTGTTCTAAGAGACAGGTACAACAACATTCAAAGAAATGCTGTTTGTAATAGCAAAAAAATTAAAATAATCTCAACGTCCACCAATAGGAGAATGAATAAATAAATGCACTAAGTTCATTCAATCACAATTATACAGCAGTGAAAATGAGTTAAGTATATATTCTTACATAATTCAAAATTCAAAAGTAGTTGCCGCAGTATATTGACAGGGAACTACCAGAAATTAAAGCCAGATTCAGAAGAGGATATGGAACGAGGGATATCATTGCTAATGTCAGATGGCTCTTGGCTGAAAGCAGAGAATACCAGAAAGAAGTTTACCTGTGTTTTAATGACTATGCAAAGGCATTCGGCTGCGTGGATCATAGCAAATTATGGATAACATTGCAAAGAATGGGAATTCCAGAACACTTAATCATGCTCCTGAGGAACCTGTGCATAGATCAAGAGGCAGTCATTCGAACAGAAGAAGGGGACACTGCGTGGTTTAAAATCAGGAAAGGTGTGCATCGAAGTTGTATCCTTCCACCATACTTATTCAATCTGTATGTTAAGCAAATAATCCGAGAAGCTGGACTGTATGAAGAAGAATGCGGCATCAAGATTGAAGGAAGACTCATTAACAACGTGCATTATGCAGATTACACAACCTTGCTTGCTGAAAGCAAAGAGGACTTGAAGCACTTACTGATGAAAATCAGACTACAGCGTTCAGTAGGGATTACACTCAACATAAAGAAGACAAAAATCCTCAATCTGGACCAATATGCAACATCATGATAAATAGAGAAAATATTGATGTTGCCAAGGACTTCATTTTACTTAAATCCGCAATCGATGCCCATGGAAGCAGCAGTCAAGAAATCAAATGGTATATTGCATGGGTAAATCTGCTGCAAAAGACCTCTTTAAAGTGTTAAAAGCAAACATGTCCCTTTGAGGACTAAGATGCTCCTGACCCAAGCCATGGTATTTTCAGTCACCTCGTATGCATGCAAAAGGCCAAAGAAGAAGTGATGCCTTTGAATTACGGTGTTGGTGAAGAATATTGAATATACCATGGACTTCCAGAAGAACAAACAACTCCATCTTGGAAGAAGTACAGCCAGAATGCTCTTTAGAAGTGAGGATGGCGAAACTTCATCTCAAGTACTTTAGACATGCTATCATTAGGGACCAGTCCTTGGAGAAGGACATCATGTCAGGTAAAGTAGAGGGTCAGCGAAAGACTGGAAGACCCTCAGTGAGACTGACTGACACAGTGGCTGCAACAATGGGCTAAGCATACAACAGTTGTGTGGATGTTGCAGGACCAGGCTTTTTTTCGTTCTGTTGTCATAGGGTCGCTATGAGTCAGAACCGACTCCAAGGCACCTAACAATAACAACAACATGCCTGCGTACAAGGAATCAATCCCAGACACAAGGTTGAGTAAAGAAAGCATTTCACAGAAGACTACCCATACTATAACATTTTTATAAAGCTCAAAAGCAAAGAAAAGTAAATCATATATTGCTGAGGAATAAAAACACATAAATGATAAGATTTTTCAAAGCAAGGGAATGATAAATGCTAAATTCAAGATAATGGCTAGCTCTTGGGGAAGGCAGAAGAATAAGATATTGGAAGTAACAGAGATCTTGCAAACTGTTGATAATGTTCTAGTTCCTAAGTTCAGCTGACACTCCACAGATGTTTATTTTTTATGCTTTGAATATTAGCATCTAATATTTCATCACTTAAATTGGAAAAAATACCACAATGATAAATCACCATATTTGTGGTCCTAGCAGAATTTATAACATCTTTCAGAACTCAAGAGTATCAGGTTGAAAAAAATTAGGTAAAGATATGTTGTTAGAAGCCGTTGAGTCAGTTCTGACTCATAGTGACCCTATGTACAACAGAATGAAACACTGCCCAGTCCTGCGCCATCCTCACAATCATTGTTATGCTTGATCCCATCATTGCAGCCACTGTGTCAGTCTATCTCGTTGAGAGTTGTCCTCTTTTTCACTGACCCTCTACTCTACAAAGCATGATGTCCTTCTCCAGGGACTGGTCCCTCCTGATAACTTGTCCGAAGTATGTAAAGATGTAAAGAGTTCGAATAACTAATTAAGCTTGATTTAATAGATCTGCATAGCAACAAAGCATTTTGTACCCAGCAATGAATATGCATTATTTTCAAATAAAATTGGAACATTTACATATACTAAATCAATTAGGGTCCAATCAAGAGACAGAAATCACACTAGAACAATAGGGCTGTCATGGATTGAATTGTGTCCCCCAAAAATATTTGTCAACGTGGCTAGGTCATGATTCCCAGTATTGTACAATTTTCTACTGTTTTGTAATCTGATGTGATTTCCCTATGTGTTGTATATTCTATCACTGTGATGTAATAATTTGTTAGTGGCAGTTATACTGATGAGGTCTACAAGATTAGATAGTGTCTTAAGCCAATCTCTTTTGAGATATAAAAGAAAGAAGCAAGCAGAGAGACATGGGGAACCTCATACCACCAAGAAAGCAGCATTGGGAGCAGAGCATGTCCTTTGGACCTGAGGTTTCTGCTCTGAGATGCTCCCAGAATAAGGGAAAATTGATGACAAGGATCTTCCTGTAGAGCCAACAGAGAAAGCTTTCCCCTGGAGCTGATGCCTTGAATTTGGACTTATAACCTACGAGACTGTGAGATCATAAATTTATCTTTGTTGAAGCTATCCACTTGTGGTATTTCTGTTACAGCAGCACCAGATGACTAAGACAAGGGCAAAAAGGAAATATTGATAAAATTTAAAAATCAGAACTTACACAGACCACATTTTCTAATCACAATTCAGAAGCACTACAAACAAAAGACAAAAGGCTGCACCTTACTGCTGACCTGGGAAGGAAACATTAAAGCATCAGTGTATTTGTTTTCCATTCTTACCATAATAAATTATTACAGACTTCATGGCTTAAAACAACACACATTTATGATCTTACAGTTCTGTGGGTCAGAAGAGTGACACAGGTCTCACTGGACTAAAGGGCACTCCTTTCTGGAGGCTCTAGGGGAGAAATTATTTCTTGCTCATTCAGATTGTTGGCAGAATTCAGTTCCTTGTGCTTGTAGGACTGAAGTCCCTGCTTTCTTGCTGGCTCTAAACTGAGGTTCATTCCCAGATTCTAGAGGCTGCCACATTCCCTGGCTCATGGCTCCCTTCCTCCAACTTCAAAGCCGGCGTTGTGAATCAAGTCCTTTTCACATCACATTTCTCTGACCCACCCCCTGCCTTCCTCTTCTGCTTCTAAGAGCTCCTATCATCACAGTGTGTCCAGCCAAACAATGAGGATAATCTCCCCACCTCAAGGTTCATAATCTTAATCACATCTGCAAAGTCCCATTTGCCATGTTTAGTAACATATTTACAGGTTCTGGGGCCTAGGACATGAGTATCTTTGGGGGGCCATTATTTTGCCTACCACATCAGATTGGCAAAAAAAACAAAAATCAAAAGATTGACAGCCATCTATTGATGGTGAAAAAGGTCCCCGGGTGGCACAATTGCTTTGTGTTAAGCTACTAACGTGTTAAGCTACGAATCTAAAGGTTGCCAATTACAGCCCACCCAATTGTGCTGCAGAAAAAAAGTCCTGGCAGTCTGTTTCCATAAATATTACAGCCAAGAAAACCCTATAAAGCAGTTCTACTCTGTAACACTTGGGTTTGCCCATGAGTCGGAATCAACTTGATGACAATGGATTTGCTTTTGCAGGTATTGATGGTGAGGATGAGGGAAAACAGCATTGTTCTATATATAAATTAATAAAGTCTTTTAGAGCCCAGTTGGATGATATCTATCAAGCTTAAAATATGCATAAGTTTTCGCTCTATGATTTTAACCTAGGGTGCTCTTCTAAAGAAATTCTTGCACATATGCACAGAGATACAGGATGTTTTTGCAGCATTGTTTGCAAGAGTAAAATTTTTAGAGAACTTAAATGTCCATCTGTATAGTATTGGTTAAATAAATTATGATACATCCATAAAACTTAATGCAATACAACTTTTTAGGCGGATAAGGCAGAACAGCATGTACTGACTTGGGAATAAAGTGGAAATACATTATGAATTGAAGAGCAAGTGGTTTACTATGTGTGATGAAGAACAGCTAAAAAAAAAAACACCATCTCTTTGAAATTTAAAAATACTCTCCTAAATTACTTACTTTAAATAGGAAATCAAAATTGAAATTATAGTCTATTAAGAAATTGCTGACAAAATCTAGGTAATACACAAAAAAAATTCAGCAAAAAATCAGACAAATGCATGTGTTAGCTGATAAAATTGAAAATAAATGAACTAAGCATTTAATACAAGAAGTCAGTTAAATCATAATAACAAAATCAACTTTTAATAAGTAGTAGGTATTTATAAAGGAATAGGAAAAATTAATGAGATAAAAACAAAAAAGTAGAAACAATTTTAAAAACTATTTCTTTAGAAGCAAAAACTTTGGCAAAGCTTTTTGACAAAATGTGACAACAAATAAGATTAGGAACAAGAAAAGGAACATAGGAAGATAATGTTTTAAAGTTAAACACACTAACATAGAGATTGATTCAATAGTCTGGGGGAAATTAGATTAAATGGATAATTCTAGAAAATGCTCAAGAAACTCTTAAACTACAAAGTTTGAGCTTAAAAGACGTAGAAAATTTGAACTAAACAATAACAAATTGAAAGCATAGACAATATCTGCCCTCTCACCAAAATATATAAGGCCTAGTTTTACCAGTAAATTCTACGAAATTTGGAAAGAGCAGATAATTTTATGTTGCTTAAACTTACTTAAAGCATAGGAAAAAAAGATGGAAACATTACCAAACATTGTTGCCAAAATCATTATCAGTTGCAAAGAAACTGTGAGTCCCTCTTATTCATTAATATAGATTTTTATAACAATAAATAAAATGTTAGCAAATCAGCCCCAGCATTGTATCATGTAAGGGCTTATCACAAGAAGGAAACGTTCGACATTAAACTATCTATTAATATAAATCAAATGATTAACAGATTCGCTGAAAAATATGACAATCTTGATTGATGCTAAAACATTCTATATAATTTGAATCACCATTTGCATCCACAAAGTTTGGAATGAATCTCACCATGTCACGTAGTATAGGTTGAGGAAAACATTTTGGGGGAAAGAGGTAATTAGGAGTCCCTAAGTGGGGATGGCTCAGTGGTTAAGAGCTACAGCGAGCTATGGGTGCTAACCAAAAGATAGGCAGTTCAACTCTACCAGCCACTCCTTGGAAACCCTATGGGGCAGTTCTATGAGTTGCTATGAGTCAGAATCTTCTGGATGGCAACGGGTTTGGTTTGGTTTTGGTGGTGCAATGGTTAATGTGTTTGGCTGTTAATCAAAAGTTTAGTAGCTCCAGCCCACCAAGAGGTGCCTCAGAAGAAAAGCCTGCCAATCTACTTCCAAAACAGCATCTATGAAAACCCTATGGAGCACAATTCTACTCTGACACACATGAGATCATCATGAGTCAGAACGGACTCCATGGCAAGAGATGGTGCTGGATATACACTGGGAGTTAACAAGGGAAGAGACAGCATAAATGGATACCCTGAATCTTCCCAACATGTTACCAGGAGGTAGGGCAGGGCCAAGGCACTGCTGCCCTGTAGTATAGGCTGTTCCAATGGAGAAACCTTCTTCCTGCCCTACTACCACCCCTATATCTCCTTCTCTCTTTCTTATAATTCAAGCTTGAGAGTCAAATTAGGGGTTGGGAGAACACTCCAACTGTTTAACCCTAGGTTTTCTGGATTTGGAGTGAAAATCATTTACAGGAAGGATGATCTGAAGGGCTTAGAATCAGAAACCCCAAATAAGAAGGTAGCTGCAACTAATAACTGACAAGATGTCAAGGTAGGGTTAATTAACCTCTAGAGATACGTTCCATCTCACTAGTTTCTTCTTTTTTTACTACTATAAAATTCTTTGTTTAGTTACTGGATGTCTTGTATTATCATGAATTCATTTGACAGGGTTCTGTGAAACTCAAGAGTTCTTTTAGCTCTTCAAACTAACATCAAGTTTCTCTTTAAAAAATGAAATAGATTGTGGATGCTTTCTCCAAGGAAGCAGAAGTATAGCATTTATTTTCATAGCTGCTTTAGTACTGCATCTACTCTCTCTTTTAAGAGAAGGTGTGCAGTTAGATAAATTTTCTACTAGAAGTTCTTGCTAAAATGAAAGATAGAAAAATATTATATAAAGGTTATACTATATACGTATATGTTAATTTATTCAACAACTATTTATTAGATATCTATTTTCAGCCAGGCAGTCTTCCAGAGGCTGAGGATATAGTAGTGGTTTAAACAGTCACTATTCTTATGGCGCTTATGTACTAGAGTGGGAAGACAGACAATAATCAAATAAATAAATCTGTAACAGATCAAAGTGTAGAAAGTGCTGTGAAGAAAAAGCAAAGGACCTTCTAGATTGTGCTGGGAATCCAGCTAGCATACTGAAGACCTTGAGGTGGTAGCATGTTGTAGTTCCATATTTGAAAAGGGAGAAGAATGGAGAGAAAGCACTGTTGTTGTGAGGTGCCAACAACACTACAATTTATAAAATGCATTACAAAACATATTCTTTTTTTTTTTTTTTGACTCTACAACAACCATAGGAAAATAGATATTATTATCATTCTTAATCTTGAGGAAATTATAAAAGGCCAAGTGAGTTGAGGTTATCTCCCTAGTAAAGAGAGGTGTCGTACTGAATCCAAGCCGAATATTGCTAGTTCAGTAATGAGTGTTATTGCCACTAATTAGACAAGTGACTTTGGAAAAGTAATTTATCTTCTCTAAGCTTCAGTTACCTAATTACTAAAATGAGGATAATAATATCGCAACCTTGAGTTGTGAGAATTAAGAGATAAACTATATTTTAAGTCATAGCATGATGCCTGGCACTAGATCAAGGGTTGGTAAATTATGGCCCTGGTGCTGTCTAAAAGAGAAAATACCCCAAACTAAAACCAAATCCACTGCCATCGAGTAGATTCCAGATCATAGCAACACTATAGGACAGAGGAGAACTAACCCGTAGGGTTTCCAAGGCTGTAATCTTCATGGAAGTGGATGCTACATCTTTCTCCCTCGGAGCAGCTAGTGGGTTCAAACCAGTGACCTTTTGGTTAGCGGCCAAGTGTTCAACCATTGTACCACTAGGGCTCCTAAAGAGAAAATAAATCTCAGCAAATATACCAGAGTCCTGTTTGAAATTCTTGAGTGGATAATGCAATATTTTGAATCATTAATTGAGAAGCTGTATTGTGTGAAATTTACTACCAAGAACTGCAGTATTGTGAAAATATTAACGAAGTTAGAACGTTACCCAAAAAAAATGCTCAAAGTTGAAAACACATGAAAAGATCATGATGGCTGTAATAACTTTAAGAAATTCCCTCAAATCAAGGAAATAAGGAGCAACAGAGGTTGAAACGTGGCCCCAATTAATAATTTTCATTTGCCTAATATCCCTTTCTGTGGATATGCACATCATTCCAAGTCATAGCGTGTGTTTCTATGTGCACATATGTGTTTGCTTTAAGATGACAGCTACAAAATTAACAGAGCCCAATACCTCCACAAGGAGAGAAACTTAGCAAATATATTAATCTGAGGCCCATGTATAGCTATAATGGGAAGAACAATAATTTATTGATTTTAGTAAAGCCATATGGCTTCATTTCTATTATCAAGATGGGTCAATCACAGCAAACAATGAATGCCACTTCAGAAATACATGTTTTGTTATTTTAAGCATTTTATCATTAGCAGATTGGCCCCAAAAATGACAAAAAAAAAAAAAGAATTTCAAGAGTATGATACAGAACATAGGCAGATTAACATTTGCTTCCCATCCACGTTTTGATGCTTCCTGAGCAAGGTGAAAACTCTCCCTTCATTATATTTGTCTCCAGGTTGACCTCCTTCAGTGAATTGGGATCATCATTGTCCAATATCTCTCTTTAAAAGAAACAGAGAGTTAGAGAATATTGGTTGTTTCAGCAACAGCTCATTTGGGTCAGTACTTACTTTGAATCCAACCCCATCTTATGAGCTCAGATTTTTAATTTTCAATTCTTGCTTATGTAATGTTATGACTACTATTTCCGATCCAATTAAAAACTATCCAGTCACCTGTACATTCATTCAAAAAACATTTATTCAGTCATACTCTATGCTAAGTTCTAGGAATATTTAGATGAATAGATGAATTTCACTCTGCCAGGAAACAATTTTACAGTGAAAGATACAAATGTGTGTGTCTGTGTGTCTTATCATAGCAATGTTGTTGGAATGGCGTAAAGGCCATAGAGGCAGCAGGGAACAATAGACATTTTTAGCTGCCTTGGCAGAATTGGGGAAGGCTCTTCACTGAGAAGGTGACATTTCATACTGCCAAGCAGATAATATTTTGGAAGTTACAGGGGAGAAAAGAAGTCCAAACAAGGAAAACTGCATGGTCAAAGGCACAGATATGTGTGTCAGCAACAAAGAGAACTCCAGTGGGTTACCTGTTGGAACTGGCAGAAAATGTGGCCAGTAATAAAGAAATTAAAGGACCATCCATCAAGAATGTTAGATAAAGGACTCTAAACTTGGCGGAAAGAACCCTAAACCCATTGCCATTGAGTCAATTCCGATTCATAGCGACCCTATAGGACAGAGTAGAATTGCCCCATAGGGCTTCCAAGGAGCAGCTGGTGGATTAAAACTGCTGACCTTTTGGTTAGCAGCCATAGCTCTTAACCACTGTGCTACCAGGGCTCCAAAAATTCTAAGATCCCTTCGTACTCTATAATGATATTGGCCTATATTTATTTACTGTCATCCATGTACGTGGTATAGTATACTATTCCTGCCCTCAATTAGCTATTTGTAAAGTGACTAATCAGCTTCTAATTTACTAGTTGGTAATTCCCAAGTTCACATGAAGAGTTTGATTATACATTAAGTATTCCGATGCTCATGGTGGTAATTGCAAACCTGACACTATTTATTGATGAATCATTCTCATAAATTTGTGTAGAGTATTTCATCTTATAAAATAATCTTGGAAAGGCCAGTATACAGGTTGGTTATCATTTGCCTTAACAAAGTGGCCCATGGGTTCATGAGTTGAAAAGTTCTATAATGGGTATACCACACAAAGAAGGTAAAAATGATGGTTTTTTTTTTTTTTTTGTTACAGTCAAATAAGTCACTTAATATAATTTTAAAAGTATAATTTTAAAAATTAAACAAGAGAATTTTCTCCTGGGGAAAAAAATGTATAATCATGAATATAATAAAACCTAAACATTTTGTTTGGACACATTTGATTTCAAATTATTGTATATACAAAATTAAGTGTCCATGCAAACAACTAGATATTTACAAACACATGGATTAACAGTATCACAGAACCCAGCACCTCTGATTTTAAGAATTAGTGTTTGTAATAGTCACCAACTACTTTGTGAAAGCAACTTCAGTCTATTCAGCTCAGTTCATACAAAAATTAATTTTACGACATCATACATTTTGCTGGCAAATGGACTAGCTTAGCATTTGATCTTAGAAGAAACTCTTTATAAGTAACGGTGGTCCCACCAGGGTTTGCCAGTGTATCCAGATCTCCAAGACCTGTCACGTTCTAAGTGCAGTAGAATAAACACGGAGCACTTTCATGGAGAGAGTGCGCCAGTTTTTAATCATCCGTTTAATCACTTCCAACATCTGCCAGCTTTTCTCTTTTTGAAAGTGCTTCCACTTTTAGCGTGACCCCCAAGAGGCAGGTGCAATATACAAAAAGCATGGTGCAGTGCTTTCCAATTGAGTCACTCCTGGCTTTCAATTTAATGATGCCCCAGTCTGGTTTGACTGAGATCAGATGGGTGAACCTCCCCTCCCCCACTATTCAATAGTAACACCACAGGAGTACTGGAGTCCTGAAGGGTTTTCTAGCAGTCCCTGAAATCAAAATAACATAAAGAAGAATCATCTGAAGAGAAGGTACAGAATTCAAAAAGACAAAAATGGTAAGAGATTCATATACGTGTACGTGTATATGAACAAAGATAAACGACTCACAGAAGTGTATAAGGTCCATCAACAAATCAGATATCCTCATTTAAAATGGCAATTCTGACTGCAAACTCACTGTGTAGGATGAAGTATTGGAGAGAGTTTACAAATCAGATAGATTCAAAGAGTGCCCCTACTGGGGCTTGGCTTAGAATAAATCCTGCCTGAGTACCTTGAAATTCTGAGTTTAAATAATCAATTGCTATTGATTTTTCACTTTTGTTCTGCCAACATTTGGTTATTTCCTGGGTCATGTAGCCTTGCCATGTGAACCAAAGTCAACAAAGAATTTATTCATTCATTAGAATCTGTAGAAATAGAATGTAATGCTGGAAATTTACATTTAAGATTTTCTCTGGAAATATCAAGCATTTTGCATGGGATTTTAATGTTCATGACAAATTTGTATTAAGCATAACATTTAGACAGACAGGTCTTAGAAAGGACAATTTCTGATGACTTGAATTGCACTACTGTAGGAGTAAAGCAACTTTAAAAGAATCCAACTATATATACATGTCCTCGTAGCAGGATTGTGAGTATTAATTTATTCATATTTTAACAATCATGAAGTATCATTATTTTCTTTATAATTCTTGAAAGCAGCAGATGCAAGCACAATATTGTGGTCTGACCTTTAATGGCTAAGTTCATTGCTCTGATAAGTAGTTGGTAAGCACGTAAAAACTAAAAAACCAAACCAGTTGCCGTGGAGTTGTTTTAGACTAATGGTGACCCCATGTGTGCAGAGGAGAACTGCACTCCATAGGGTTTTCAAGGCTGCGACCTTTCAGAAGCAGATCACTAGGCCTTTCTTCCACGATGCTTCTGGGTGGGTTTGAACCAGCAACTTTTCAGTCAGTAGTTGAGCGCTTCACCAATTGTGCCACCCAGGGACCCTTGGTAAACACATAGAAATTCTGATTTCTGTAGCATCATCAAAGCACAATAGCTCCTAGGTCCTCTAATCATTTCAACTAGTATTTGTGAAAACACCTCAATTATCTAGAAAAAGCCTAGGTAATTCACTTCTTACTTACGACTCTAAGTATTCTCTTGTTTAATCTTTATTCAAAACACAAAAATGCCTTGCATTTTGCAGACAAGCTCCATCAACCATTTCAGTTAATAATACTAATTTTGTAAGTATGTGAAAATGGTAAATGTTGATGAGTATATTTTGGTCAATTAATAAAGTTCTACTCTAGCATATCATTAAGCAATGATTTTCTAAGACATAGTAAGAATTCATT
>NW_004443961.1:22956564-22979926 GCF_000243295.1 Trichechus manatus latirostris | reverse complement strand
AAACAGCATGTGTGTTACTGTTACATGAGAAACTATCCGTTCTGTAAGCCTTCACCTGAAGTACAATAAAATATTAAAAAAAAAAAAAAAAAAGAATTCATTTCAGAGTCCCTTGTTGATTTTTACCTGGAAACTTCCTTGAGGGTAATTGTTGGCATACCAATCAACCATATTCTTCTCCTCCTGACTCAGTATGTGATTCTACCAAATTTATGATTATAGAATTTTCCTGTGTATTCTATATCTATCTTAATATTATGTGGTCTTTGTATAGTGCTTCTACATTTTCAGATATTTTCTCATCAGTTTTCTATTCTATCCTCACATCAAGCATTTCCTCTGTTTGACTCATGAGAAGAAACATATAAAATGGTTAAGGGAAAACAGGATGTAAAACAGTTAGTTGTAAAACCATGATTAGAACTCAGTACTTTCTCCATTAGATCAGGGTCTCCGTTTGTTCTGCTTGAATTAACTTTAAGGATAATTACCCCTATAAACTTGTTAGTTTCCAACAATGTACAAAAGTTAAGTGAAATTTTAGCTACACAATCTCAATCTGGGACCATGCAGATAAATGCCATTATACTCATTTTTTTTAAGTTATGAATATTAAATTTTAAAGTTAACAAAATAATATATCAGAGGAGATTGATTTCTTTCTCCCTAATAAATTTGTATACTATTATTAATGCAATGATATATTAACATAAAATTGAATTTTTCTAAAACTGACCATATATCTTACATTTACATCATAATTTATTTTTTTTTAAATTTTGAATTAAGGGAGGAAAAGGTTAAGCCTTGACAAAAATATGTGAAACCAATATTTGCCTTAAGTCTCTTTCTAAATCCAGATCCCATCAGCCAAAGCACATACTTTTAAACAATTCTTTAAATTCCTATGGATTTTTGTTCTTTTTCACATCAAGTAATTCATTTCTATATTAAGACTGACATTTTGAATCATGAGATATTTTTACCAAATAAAAAATTAAATGATTGACTATCTCAACATTTTCATTTTACAAATACAAAATGCAGATTTCAAAGATAGATTCAACAGTATTTTTTGTGACTCTAAATGGTATTTTCTTTCTGCTTTTTCAAAACAGGGGAAAAAAATTAAGTGAGGGTTTGTGTGGCATACAAGTGAACACAATTAAGGAAACCCTCATTGTTGTCTTCTGAATAGACTTGTCACATTACTATTCACGGCTCTGTCTAGTGACAGTGGAATATCAAAAAGATACTGAATAATATAGCAAAAATCTATTGTGCCACTAAGATCTAATCTTTGTCTGAATGTAATTGTCTTATTAAAAGATTTGCAAGCTTACTCTTTTCTGTGATTCTAAAATAAGCCAAGAACAACCATGCTGTAAAACTGCAACTGTAGTCCCCATGATATGACAACAGCATGTAAGTCAAACTGAAAATTAAAAGCCCATTCCACAGTCCCACAGCAATGGCACGGCTGCTTCTAGTCCAGCAATTATCCCTGATGATATGAATGGCGTTTGGAAGACTCTTCCCATGAACTTAGCTTAGAGTGCCTAAGAAACTGCTTATGTAAATACAAATATCTTATTTAGATTGTAATTTATGTTATGTGGCAGTGTCTGCTTCTTAGTACCTGTTCATTATAGCTAATAGATTCAGGATAAGCTCCTTTGTGTTTTTCAGTCACCTCTCTCCCCCCAAACACCTTGCTCTAAGTCTTCCTAAGGGAGAACAATTTCACCATTCAGGGGAAGTAGAGAAGTAATTGCACATACTGATGCCAATACCCATTACAAATTGTCAGATTTACTAAATAGTATAAGTGGATGCATATTTTTCTCGCCCTTCAGCCAATTCCTTATTATATCCTGGGATACTTTACTGTTACGATTTTGTAAAAGGCCTTTCTTCCCACTTCCCTCACTCCCCCACTCAGATACAGCAATAAGACATAATGCAAGCTCCACAGTAATAGCAGTATTAGTTCACTTCGGTTGTGGTCTGAAGTCCCTACTCTTAATGGAGAAATGGGCAACAACCAATTTCTATTTCTCACTTAGGAAACAGTAGTCCATTTAGCACAACCATTTTAATGAGAACTGATGGGAGGGGGGAGCTGTTGATAGATTCATGTGTGTTTTAGCAAGGTGCAAGTCAGAAAAATTTGTCATTGAATCCAGCCTTGATGGGTTTTTGGTATGTATTAAATATGCATAAAATAATCTCGTATGTAAACCAGATGAAGATTTTCTTCAGGTTTTGGAATTTCAATAGCATGGGAGCAACCTACTCACATGATTATAAATTTAAAACTACTTCTTTGCCAGAATAAAGTACAAAGTTAAGTTTTCAAAAACCATTACTCATTACTACGATCACCATGAAACATCAATAACACCAAAAATTACTTTTGAACTGCTCTTCAAAACACAAAAAATTTGGCATGTCAACTGTGAAAGATGGGACTTCTTCCGTGACAATATTAACAAAATTCCAAGAACGGAAGCTTGTTAATATTAGTAAACTTCTCCCTACAAAACCAATAAGTTGCTTTTTGATTGTGAAAAATTATGACAATATAACTATCTTTAAAGGAGTATTTTATTCAAATTTTAGGTTTATGAATTAAGAAAACTAAATATACTTGCATAAAATTTGCATGTGCCAATTTATCTGTGCCTTCAATTCTAAATAGTAATTTAATTTAAACACAATGATTGTCTCCAAAGGTCAAACTTAGGCTACCCTGAACTTATTTTAATTTTCTTCAGCTTCAACTTGAACTTGCATATGAGCAATTGAAGGTCTGTTTTGCAGTTAGCCCCTGGCCTTGTTCTGACTGATGATATTGCGCTTCTTCATCATCTCTTTCCAAGGATGTAGTCAATTTGAGTCCTGCGAATGCTATCTGACAAGGCCCACATGTTTAGTCACCATTTATATTGTTGAAAAAAGGTATTGCCAAAGAATAGGTCGTGGGTCTTGCAAAATTCTATCATGCAATCTCCAGCGTCCTTTCTATCACCAAGACCATATTTTCCAAATACTGATCCTTCTTCTTTATTTCCAACTTTCACATTCCAGTCACCAATTATCAATGCATCTTGATTGCATGTTAGATCAATTTCAGACTGCACAAGTTGGTAAAAATCTTCAATTTCTTCATCTTTGGTATTAGTGGTTGGTGTGTAAATCTGAATAATAATTGTATTAACTGATCTTCCTTGTAGATGTATGGATACTATCCTATCACTGACAGCATCGTACTTAGGATAGATCTTGAAATTTTTTTTTTTTTTTGACAATGAATGTGATGCCATTACTCTTTAATTTCTCATTGCCGGCATAGTAGAACATAAAACAAAATCCACTGCCATCAAGTCGATTCTGACTCATATCAACCCCATAAGTGTTTCTGAGGCTGTAAATATCTACAGAAGCAGACTGCCACATCTTTTTCTCTCTGAGCCACTGGTGGTTTCAAACCACTAACCTTTTGGTTAGCAGGTGATTGCTTTAACCACTGCACCACAAGTGCTCCTATAATTGTCTAATTCAAAACAGCCAATACCAGTCCATTTCAGCTCGCTAATGCCTAGCATATCTGTCTTTAAGCATTCCATTTCATTTCTGACAACTTCCAATTTTCCTAGATTCATACTGAGTACATTCCACGTTCCAGTTATTAATGGATATTTGCAGCTGTTTCTTCTCATTCTGGATCGTGTCCCATCAGCAAATGAAGATCCCGAAAGCTTTACTCCATCCATATTATTAAGGTCGACTCTAATTTGAGGAGGCATTTCTCCTCCAGTATTATTTTGAGTGCCTTCCAACCTAAGGGGCTCATCTTCCAGCACTATATCAGACAATGTTCCACCGTTATTCATAAGGTTTTCACAGGCCAATATTTTCAGAAGTAGATCGCCATATCCTTCTTCCTAGTCTGTCTTAGACTGGAAGCTTCACTGAAAACTGTCCACCATCAGTGACCCTGCTGGTATTTGAAATATCTGTGGCATAGCTTACAGCATCACAGCAACACACAAGCCATCCCACTATGACAAACTGAAAGATGAGTGCCAAATCTACGAAAGCCAAAGTATAACACTGAGAATATCCTACCCTCATTTAGAGACCATCTCAAGAATAGATCTGATGTGTTGAACACTAACGATCGCAGACCAAGATGAGTTGTGGGATGACATCAAAGACATTATCCATGAAGAAAGCAAATGGTCATTTGAAAGACAGGAAAGAAAAAAAAGACTAAAACGGACATCAAAAGAGACTCTGAAACTTATTCTAGAAAGTAGAGTAGCTAAAGCGAATGGAAGAAATGATGAAATGAAACAGCTGAACAGAAAAATTCAAAAGGAGGCTGCAGAAGAGCAAGTAAAGTACTGTAACGAAATATGCAAAGACCTGGAGTTAGAAAACCAAAAAGGAAGAACACACTCAGCGTTTCTCAAACTGAAAGAACTGAAGAAAAAATTTAAGCCTCAAGTTGCAATACTGAAGGATTCTATGAACAAATTATTGAACGAATCAGGAAGCATCAGAAGAAGATAGAATGAATATACAGAGTTACTGTACCAAAAACAACTGGTCAATGTTTAACAATTTCAGAAGGTAGCTTATGATCAAGAATCGGTGGTATTGAAGGCAGAAGTCCAAGCTGTACTGAAGGCATTGGCAAAACAAGGAATACCAGTTGAGATGTTTCAACAAACGGATGCAGTTCTGGAGTTGCTCACTCATCTATGCAAAGAAATCTGGAAAACAGCTACCTGGCCAACCAGCTGGAAGAGATCCATGTTTGTGTCCATTCTAAACAAAGGTGATCCAACAAAATGCAGAAATTATCAAACAATATCATTAATATCACAGGCAAGTAAAATTCTGCTGAAGATAATTCAAAATCGGTTGCAGCAGTACGTGGACAGGGAATTGCCAGAAATTCAACCCAGATTCAGAAGAGGATGTGGAATGAGGGATGTCATTGCTAATGTCAGATGGATCTTGGCTGAAAGCAGAGAATACCAGAAAGAAGTTTACCTATGTTTTACTGACTATGCCAAGGCATTCAACTGTGTGGGTCATAACAAATTATGGATGACATAAAGAGTGGGAATTCCAAAACACTTAATCGTGCTCATGCATAACCTGTACATAGACCAAGAGACAGTCATTCAGAAAGAACAAGGGGATACTGCACGGTTTAAAATCAGGAAAGGTGTGATCAGGATTATATTCTTTCACCATACTTATTCAACCTATAAACTGAGCAAATAATCTGAGAAGCTGAAATATAAGAAGAATGTAGCACCAGAATTGGAGGAAGACTCATTAACAAAGAGCGATATGCAGATGACACAATCTTGCTTGCTGAAAGTGAAGGGGACTTGAAGCACTTGTTGATGAAGACCAAAGACTACAGTTTCAGTATGAATTATGCGTCAACATAAAGAAAACAAAAATCTTCACATCTGGAGCAATAAGCAACATCATGATAAATGGCGAAAAGATTGAAGTTGTCAAGGATTTCATTTTACTTGGATCCACAATCAACGCCCATGGAAGCAGCAGTCAAGAAATCAAATGATGTATTGTATTGGGCAAATCTGCTACAAAAGACCTTTTTAAAGTGTTAAAAAGCAAAGATGTCATTTTGAAGACTAAGGTTCTCCTGACCCAAGCCATGGTATTTTCAGTCGCCTCATATGCATGTGAAAGCTGGACAAGAATAAGGAAGACTGAAGAAGAATTGATGCCTTTGAATTACAGTGTTGGCAAAGAAGATTGAATATACCATGGACTGCCAGAATAATCAACAAATCTGTCTTGGAAGAAGTACAGCCATAATATTCCTGAGAAGAGAGGATGATGACACTTCATCTCACATACTTTGGACATGTTATCAGGTGGGACCAGTCCCTAGAGAAGGACATCATGCTTGCTAAAGTAGAGGGTCAGGCAATAAGAGGAAAACTCTCAACAAGATGGATTGACACAGTCACTGCAACAATAGGCTCAAACACAGCAACGATTGTAAGTATGGCACAGAACTGGGCAGTGTTTATTTCTGTTGTACGTAGAGTCCCTATGAGTCGGAAGCAACTCCACGGCACCTAACAACAACAACATTGTTTCCCAGTAGAAGGCCATTTCTTTGTTTTTGGTTTTTGTTTTGCTTTGCTTTTTCACTTTTTTCTCTATCAACTTCCCATGAGATAGTCTAAGTTTACAGCTTACATGGGACATTAAAAAGCTAAAGATAGAATTGAAAGACTAAAACATATTAGCAGTCTCACAGTAAATTAATGTCCAACTATTAGTGTCCTTGGGCAAGAAGGAGATAAATGCTTCCTTACAATAAGATTAACTCAAGTCTATCAAGGATATAATACACAATTGTCCAATTGAAGCAAAATTAATGTGATAAAATACTGGGCCTCTAACTTTATGCCATTCTGGCAAAGCCATTCATTCATTCTCTTTCCCAAAATCTTTTGGATTAGCTGGAAGAATGTGAGCAAAAGGGAACATATTCACTCCACCTTACTCCATTTAATTAGTTTAATCAAATTAAACACTTGATACCCTAGGATGTCCAAACTAAAATGAACAGTCCTGTTCATGAAAGGGTAGCTATTAACAATGATGCCAAGATATCAATTGTACCATATTATTGCACAAATAACGCATGCCTTCTATGTTTGTTTGCCAACTGCACCATCCCCCTGCAAAGTATTCTTGTAAATGTGCCATGCTAATTTTTTTACAGCAAAGTGTAAAAAAAAAAAAAAAAGTGACATAATGGCACTCATGAAAATACTTCATAGGAGGATGGTGCTTTTGGCAAACAAACAGAAGGTGCACACTATTTGCATAAAAATGCGGTAAACAGAAGTGTCTCACAAAAACTGGGAAGTTGAGCACTATATCCTTGACACCTAATCTCTCATATCTATTTCCAGGGCAGGATACACTCACACTCTTTTCTCTTAGGAGATAGAGCAGATATAGATATATAGATGTATGTATGTATTATGCATATTAATATGAATAAGTATATTGTTAGACGTGTTGTTAATGATGTACCTTAGACCAAGATTTGACTGTTCCTGAGGACATTCCTTTGTAGTCAAAGGGGTGGATTGTAAAGCTTTTATCTTTTGGGACCTCAATTTCTCATCTGTAGAATGAAGATATTTGAATGAACGCTTTCTAAGGTCTCCTTCCTGGTCTAACATTCTACAATTTCTTGCATGAATCTGAAGTTCCGAATTGTTATGAAGGAGGAAAAACAGCAAACGTTTCGTTTCTTGCTCTAAAAATGTTAATCATACATTAAACATAAGAAAATAGCACTTTTTTTTCTCTTAAATGTGAAATTTTTGCAGGAATCTTTTTTAGACATGGTACATAAGCTTGGATTCTAATATTTTTGAGGGAGAAAAAGCATTAGTTTACTAAAATCTAAATATAAAACAAAATCACTTAATTGTAAATGAAGTAAATAATGTCATAAACCTATAAGTGTATAATATTTTGGAGGACCAGAGCTGATAACTTAAATATTATATATAACGATTTTCATTTCAGCCTCTTGAAAATGATACCGAAAGCCCTCCTCTACTGCGTTTATTTTCTTATAGCCTCAGTTTCCTTCAGTGGAGATTATTTTATCGCTTCTATTTCTGCAACAAATTACTTTACCTTTGTGATCTTGAATATTCATTTTTTTCTCACCAGACAGGAATTGTTCTTAAGTTACATTGTTACTTAAGTTGCATACAAGCAAGATTCTTTACATTAAAGTTTTATTTGAAGGCAACTACTTGAAGCAGATACAGGTGCTTTTAAAATTAAATCATTAAAAAGCATCCAAAACAATCTCTTAAACATCCATTATCAATTCTCCATTGACATCAGTTGGTTATATGTTTTCTCCATCTTTTTTAAAACAGTTTATTGTGCTTTAGGTGAAAGTTTACATAGCAAATTAGTTTTCCCATCAATATTTCATATACAAATTGTTCTGTGACATTGGTTGCAATCCCTGAAATGTGTGAACACTCTCCCCATTTCCTCTCCAGTTTCCATGTTTGCATTCCTCCAGTTTCCCTGCTCCTGCCTGATTTCTCATCTTTGCTTTTGGGCAAATGCTGCCCATTTGGTCCCTTACAGTTGATTATTCTAAGGAGCACATTCCTCATGGGTGTTAGTGTTCATTTTACAGGCCAGACTATTATTTGGCTGAGAGGTGGCCTCCAGGAGCGTCTTCAGTTTCCAGTTAGGAGGCTTTCTTAGGACAATAATCTCAGAGGTTCTTCCAGTCTCTATCAGACCAGTAAGTCTGGTCTTTTTTTAGGAATTTGAGTTTTGCTCTATATTTTTCACCCATTCTAATTGGGACCTTCTACAGTGATCCAGGTCAGAGTGGTCGGTAGTGGTAGCCGGGTATCATCCATTTCTTCTGGTCTCAGATTAGAGGAGGCTGTGGTTCATGTGCGATCACCTTTTGTTTTTTATTGTACCTTAGGTAATGAAGGTCAGTCTAAATGTCCTTGAAATTTGTACAGAAAATGCAAAACGCCCTAATATCTCTTTGCAATATTTAGATTATTTTACAAACCATTTTCTGGATCTATCCATGATTCCTAGCTATTAAGAATTAGAAAATGTATTATATTTGTGGATTTAATTTTAATGTAAATTTTTGGGGGAAAGAATGTTTTCACTCCTGTGATATGATCATTGTGATGCTCTAAGTTTTTAAGTTGGAAGATATGCCACTCAACATTTTTATTGCTATCACAGCCAATAGAAGTACCACCATGAAAAACCTCAATTCTCACCTAATGTATGTATTCATACAAAATACAGATTTTTTTAGTAGTACATATTTAAAATGTAAATTACTAACTTAGGGGTCCAAAAACAGTGTATTCTTCTTTGAAATTCCTAGAACGTGGTCTTTTTTTATACTATATTTAAACTATAAAATAATGCACATTTACTTTGCTTTTATTGGAAGCAAGCCTTTCAGATTATATGCTTATACTGGCTACAATACAATAAATATACAATCTGAGAAAATCTACTATTTAACTTTAAGCGGACTGTAGGCATCAAGGGAGCCCTGGTGGTCCAGTGGTTAAAGCACTTGGCTGCTAACCAAAAGGTCTGCATTTTGAACCCACCAGCTGTTCCATGGGAAGAAGATGTAACAGTCTGCTTCTGTGAAGATTTACAGTGTTAGAAACCCTGTGGGCAGTTCTATTCTGTCCTATAGGGTCACTATGAGTTGGAAATAACTCAGCAGCAGTGGGTTTGGTTTGGAAAGGCATCAAATACTTTCTGACAGATTTTATAATGTATGTTGATGTTGCAATAAAAAAATCTAATAATTCCATGTCTTGAGAAATCAATTTGGATTAAATATGAACACCACCCACACATTTCTTAATTAACCTGCTGATACTTTCAGCAATATTTTCAACTTTATAGTATTTTAAGTGAAAGCTATGTACGGACTTCTACTAAAATCATTTGTACTATAACTCTGTCTTTTAAGTTGTTTTTACACTTTACCATATTTTATTATAAAATTAATGCATATCTATTACAGAAAATTTGTAAAATAGAGAAAAATAAAAAGAACAAAATACATTTGCTGTTCCAGCATTTAAAGTCAATCTTTATTACCCTTTCAGTAATTTTTCTCCCAGTCTTTATTCAATATTTTTTTTAGTTAGTTATAATTACAGTGTGTAAAACTGCTGTATACTGATTTTTACATTTAATAAGATATAATGTTTCTTCAAGAAATATAAATTATTCATAAATGTCAATTTAAAGGATGCTGGGAGGATTACATGAGATAAGGCATAGTGACTATACACAGTGACTACGTGTCAGCATATGTCTGCTACAATATTCATCATTATATTTATTATTATATAACACCCTGCCAGAAGGCTCTACCATAATATACATAACCATTTGGTTATTTAAAGATATTTAGGTTCTAACGTCTTTTAGTTTTATAAATAATGCAGATTTGGCATATTTTGCTGTTTCCATATTTTTTATTATTTCCTTAGTAGAGATTTCCAGAATGGAAATCTTACCATGGTTCCTACTGACAGTAAATTTATTGAATAAAATGGACTGCACATTGTCAAGGGACTCTTAACATATATCACCAAATGTTTCGCAGAGGGCTGTCCCAACTTACATTCCCACTAGCTGTGTATTAGACCGGCCCCTTCGTGGTCCCTTCACTGAAATTCAATATTCTCACTATATATATATATTTTTTTTTTGGCACATATTCATTTACTTTAATCGTATTTTTAGCTATATATGTCTCTAATATTATATCTTTTTTTTATTTTTGAAGAATGTGTTTATTGACATAATTTAGGAGTAACAGACAAGCCACAAGAAGAATACAAATAATTCCCAGACACTCTATACCAGATTCCCTGAAAGTCAGCATTTTATTATATTTACCTTATCCTTTTTTCTTTACCTCTCTCTGTAGATATAATTTTTTTTTCTGAACAGTGTAATAGTAAGTTCCAAAAATAATGCTCCTTTACTTCAAAATAATTATTTTACATGAACACAGTAGAATTATCAAAATCAGTATATTAACATTGACACAATAACATTATCAAATCTACAGATCTGATTGAAATTTTGCTAATGACTCCAATAATGTCCTTCATACCAAAAAAAAAATCCAAAATCAAGAATTACCTTCAGTTGTCATGTCTCTTTAAGCCTCTTTATTCTATAAACGGAGCCCTTGTGGTGCAGTGATTAAGAGCTCAGCTGCTAACCAAAAGGTCGGCAGTTCAAATTCACAAGCCCCTCCTTGGAAACCCTATGGGGCAGTTCTACTCTGTCCTGTAGAATCGGTATGAGTTGGAATTGACTCGACGGCAGCAGGTACACTAGAAACAATCCCTGAATCTCATTTGTATTTCATGACATAGACATTTTTGAAACCCTATTTATTCTGAATATCAGCTAATTTGATATGTGAAAAATAGTATCTTGTTTTACTTTGCATTTCTTTATTGACTAAAGTTGAACGTTTCCGTATAATAACTAATTGTATTTGTTCTTTTGTGACTCATCTGTTGATGTTGTCTGTCCATTAAAATATCACTTTTACTTATGTATTTGAGGAACCCTGGTGGCAAACTGATGAAGCGCTGGGCTGCAAACCAAAAGCTTGGTGGTTCCAGTCCACCAGTCACTCAGCTCCAAGGGAAAAAGATGTGGCGGTCAGCTTCCATAAAGATTACACCCTTGGAAGCCCCATGGGGCAGTTCTATTCTGTCCTGCAGGTCACTTGAGTTGAAATTGACTTAAGGGCAACGGGTTTGGTTTGTTTCTGTTTTTTTGCTTGTGTTTTTGCTCATCTCCCATGTGAGAGCAAGATACTAGGCACACAGAGACTTAAGAAGGTAAGGGTATTGCTCACAGTAAGTTTACAGCCTAGTTTCAGAGTTAAGGTGTAAGACTGTAGTTTTTGCTGTTTTTTTTTAAATCATTTTTAGCCATGGGAAATTTCTTCAAATGGAATTGTACATGCAAGTACAATGAGAGGAAACATAAAAGAGCAGCTTTTCTGATTGAACTAAAGATAGAAAATCCAGATCCCACTTTCTCTTTCTCTCAGCTTCTCTAAGTGACAAAAGATCCAATGATGCCTATTGGGCGCTGCTTAAAAACTATCCATAGAGGGCAGGCTTCCTTCCAAGAGAGGCAAGGATTTTTACATCACTGGCGTCTCAGTCCTGTACCTCTTTTTATCAAAAGTAATTACATAATTCGATGTCACTGAATTGTACATGTAGAAATTTTTGAAATGGTGTATCTTTGGCTATGTATATTTTCACCAAAAAAAAAAAGGCCCTCCAAGGTTGAGAAGGGAGAGTGTTGACGGATTGTGGGGTTGTCAACCAACGTAATCAAACAATATGAGTACTGACTGTTTAATGAGAAACTATCTGTTCTGTAAACCTTCCTCTAAAGTACAATAAAAAAAAATTTTTTTTGAAGTAATTACATAAGATTTCTTTCCACATGTATTCATTTTTTCTTTTTTTGACTATTTTGCCCACAATCTTCCTATGGATGAAGTTTATGTTTACTGTTGGCATTTCTGAGAAGTTCATTATATGACATTCTGCCCTCTGGAAGGGTAGTTTTTCTTTTTCATGTTCTTCCAGCTGTAAATATCTATGGCTTCACCTGAAATAAATTCGTAAGTATATAAATGCCCGCCAGAGTAACCAGTAAGCAAGATATACACAGATTTACAGTAAGCAAGGTACACACGGGCTTAATTGTGTTTGCTTACTAGTCTGTGGTGCACAATTTCACATAGGTTTCACTGCATCTTTGAAGTGATAAAAACCAGGTGGAATTGTGTACCACAGATTAGTGAGGAAGCACAAGTAAGCTCATGCATACCTTGCTTATTGGGTAATCCATCCCTGATTCTCCATGCAAAACTATTATCCCATCTTTTTTTTCTAAGCTTATTAAAGTACTAGTAACTATATTTGATTAAATAACCCAGCTTTCTCCCCAGGGCTGCTGAAAGCTGTTGTCAGCCCCAAGGGAAAAAAAAAAAACTCAAGCGCCACTCCTCACCCCTAGCAAAGGCAGATGGACTAAAAAATATTCTATTAAGATGTCAATTAGGCAGGCTCCTTGTCCCCTTTTGGGCTCCTAGGCCCTGTAATTTAGACCTATTTTCTAGGCCTCTGCTTATCCATATTCCTTTCCAAGATGATTTTGCCTTCCTAATACCGTTGTTAAGGAGCCCTGGTGGTGTGGTGGTTAAAGTGCTTGGCCGCTAACCACAAGGTTGGCAACTCAAACCCACCAGCCGCTCCTTGGGAGAAAGATACGGCAATCTGCTTCCCTAAAGATTACAGCCTTGGAAATCCTATGAGGCAGTTCCACTCTGTCCTATAGGGTCACTGTAAGGTCACTCTGAGTCAGACCGGACTACAAGACAACGGGTTTTTTTTGGTTTAATACCATTGTTTATTCATGAAAATGTTGCCAGTATATTTTCAGACTGTGCAAGAAATACTTATATAGAAAAATACTAAGAAATTTCCTTTCAATTAACATATGTGCCTGCCCTCTCCTCATACATATATACACTCTTTCTGGGGCCATGTGGGTTTCTCTTAAAAATGCTTTTGTAACAGACATGATTGTAGGGGACTCTTCCATGTTTTTTTTTTTCCTACACCAATATTCTAGGTTTTGATCTGCTTGACATTTTTATCCACCTTCTTACTTTGTTAGGCCTGTATTCAGGTAGCGCTTGAAACTTGGCTCTTTTACATCTCCCTAAAATTCTCCGTCTGTGCTATTCTTTATTTCTGTCTGCTGTGTTTTTTGGGGAGTAAAGCTGTGGTTATTGTCCCTGACAACTGCTGCACCTCTATGTTGGTTTCTCCTCCTTCCCTGCTCTCATATACACTTATTTCTTCAGGATACTAGAACCAAAGGGCATTCACCGCTGGTTTCCACTTCTTCGATGTCCCACAAATCCAAACTAGCACATGCACTTTAGTTAAGTTTACACAAATGTTTCCAGAACTAGTCCAGTGTGGAGGATAATCTTTTTCCATGGTTTCAGCTAAGGAGTAACAAATGTTTTCAAAAATGATATTTCAATGAACTCTTTTCCGGGTGATGTTTTTATTTGTGTTCCCTATTCAAAGAAATGTGAATTGGTTTTTTGTTTTTTTTTTTTTAGTTCCTATAATGTTGCCACGCTATGTTATATGCTAGGAATAGAGTGGTGAAACAGAGCACAAAAATCCTTGTTCTTATGAAGCTTACACTCTGCTGGAAAATACAGATAATAATTAAAAATTTCCCAAAATAATCATAGATAATTCTAATAATAGCCATGAAATTACAGCGTGCTATGAGAACTTCTAAAGGGAACTTCGCCCACTCTTGTGGTTCCAGAGAAGTGTCCAGGAGGAAGATGAGAACAGGAGATGAATAGAAAATAAAGAGAGAAGAAAAGTAGTTGAGGAAGAGGGAATGGTATGTGAGAAAGAAGGAAAGGTACTCATTTGAGAAAGCCAGAAAAAATCTAAGTGATCAAAGAGCAAGCAAAAGACTGGCATTTAGTATCTTCAGGGTTACAGAGTACTCAGTATAATAGGGCCTGGATGATATTAAGGACTTTGAACTTTATTTTAAGAACATTAGGATGTCACTATAATGCTGGTTTAATTCCTGCAGTACTTATCAGAACCTTTGACATAGGCATGATATTTCCACATACTGCTTTCCAAGCTTATTTGAACTTATAACATTTTGGAGAGGGGTAACCCCAGAAAGAAAATTGTTTCTTGGGACATAAGTTTACAAAATATTGTTACATAAAATTTAAATCTAAAATTTACAGAGGGCAAATACTCATTTAATGATTTCCCAAGGCTGGGGACATATGTTAAATTTTATCTCAGACTTGCCTAACACAGTCTTTTCTACCAATAGTAATCAGCAAGATAATGGACCAAAACAAAACTGTGCATTGAAGCCGTGGGATGCAAAAGGCCGCAACATAAGGCACTGCAGAGTGGAGCTTCTATCAAACTGAGCTGGGAAGGGGGGAAGACGGGAGTGGATCATGGTTCAAATGCCACAGATTCTCACTGTACTTACTGAGATTTGGATTTTTTTTTAAATTGTGCTTTAACTGAAAGCTTACAGTTCAAATTAGTTTCTCATACAAAAATTTATACACACATTGTTCTGTGACCCTAGTTGTTCTCCCTGTAATGTGACAGCATACGCCTCCTTTCCACCCTGAATTTCTCCTGTCCATTGAACCAGCTCCTGTCCCTTTTTGCCTTCTCATCTCGCCTCCGGACAGGAGCTGCCCATTTAGTCTCATGTACCTACTTGATTAAGAAGCACTCTCTTCACCAGTATCATTTTATGTCTTATAGTCCAGTCTAATCTATGTCTGAAGTGTTGTTTTCGGGAATGGTTTCAGTTCTGGGCTAACAGAGAGTCCAGAGGCCATGTCTTCTGGGGTTCCTCCAGTCTCAGTCACACCATTAAGTCTGGTCTTTTTACTAGAATTTGAGCTCTGCACTCCACTCTTCTCCTGCTCCATCAGGGACTTTCTGTTGTGTTCCCTGTCAGAGCGGTCATTGGTGGTAGACGGGCACTAGTTCTTCTGGTCTCAGGGTGATGGAGTCTCTGGTTTATGTGGCCCTTTCTGTCTCTTGGGTTAATATTTTCTTTGCGTCTTTGGTGTTCTTCATTCCCCTTTGCTCCCGGTGGGTTGGGACCAATTGATGCATCTTAGATGGCTGCTCGCTAGCTTTTAAGACCCAGACGCCAACCAAAATGAGATGCAGAACATTTTCTTAATAAACTTTGTTATGCCAATTGACCTAGATGTCCCCTGAAGCCGTGATCCCCAGACCCCCATTCCGGCTACTCTCTCCCTCGAAGTGTTTGGTTGTATTCAGAAAACTTCTTAGCTTTTGGTTTAGTCCAGTTGTGCTGACTTCCCTTGTATTGTGTGTAGTCCTTCCCTTCACGTAAGATAATTCTTATCTACTATCTAGTTAGTGAATAACCCTCTCCCTCCCTCCCCCTCCCTCCCCACCCTCGTAACCATCAAAGAATATTTTCTTTTGTGTTTAAATCTTTTCTTGAGTTCTTATAATAGTGGTCTCATACAATATTTGTCCTTTTGCGACTCACTAATTTCACTCAGCATAATGCCTTCCAGATTCATGCATGTTATGAGATGTTTTGCGGATTCTTTGTTGTTCTTTATCATTGCGGAGTATTCCATGTGTGAATGTACTATAATTTGTTTATCCATTCATCCGTTGATGGGCACCCAGGTTGTTTCCATCTTTTTGCTATTGAGAACAGTGCTGCAATGAACAGGGATGTGCATACATCTATTCATGTGACAGCTCTTATTTCTCTAGGATATATTCTAAGGAGTGGGATTGCTGGATCGTACAGTACTTCTATTTCTAGCTTTTTAAGGAAGCACCAAATTGATTTCCAAAGTGGTTGTACCATTTTACATTCTCACCAACAGTTTATAGGTGTTCCAGTCTCTCCACAACTTCTCCAACATTTATTATTTTGTGGTTTTGGGATTAATGCTAGCATTGTTGAGGTGAGATGGTATCTCATTGTAGTTTTGATTTGCATTTCTCTAATGGCTAGTGATGGTAAGCATTTCCTCATGTATCTGTTAGCCACCTGAATGTCTTCTTTTGGTAAACTGCCTATTCACATCCTTTGCCTGTTTTTTAACTGGGTTATTTGTCTTTTTGTTGTTGAGGTTTTGCAATATCTTGTAGATTTTAGAGATTAGACGCTGATCAGATTTGTTGTAGCCAAACATTTTTTCCCAGTCTGTACGTTGTCTTTTGACTCTTTTGGTGAAGTCTTTTGATGAGCATAAGTTTGATTTTTGAAGCTCCCGGTCATCTAGTTTCTTTTCTGGTGTTTGTGCATTGTTAGTAATGTTTTATATTCTGTTTATGCCGTGTATTAGGGCTTGTAGCATTGTCCCTATTTTTCCTTCCATGATCTTTGTTGTTTTAGATTTTATATTTAGGTCTTTGATCCATTTTGAGTTAGATTTTGTGTACAGTGTGAGGTATGGGTCTTATTTCAGGTTTTTTGCAGACGGATATCCAGTTATGCCAGCACCACTGGAATATTTTTTTTAAATATTTCTTCATTTGCTATATGCTTTTAGGACAATTTCCAGAGGGGTTAAATGGGTTTTTTGTTTAATTATTATTACTATTTTTACCAATTATGGTTGTTTTCTGAGGAGTGTGTCTACAGAATTCCTCCCACTGCCATTCTGGAAGTGGAACCCCCTTATGTAACATTGTTAAGAACAACACTTCTTTATTCAATTGGCTTTTGAGAATGATGCAGAGTTAATAAGAAAGTATCCCCAGTAAGAACAAAAGTGTTTTTTATAGCTCTTCATCTAGGTACTCTGATTTGCAAAGTATTAAACAAGGGCCAAAGACACTTTTACATTGAATAGTAGATGCCTCATGATGTCCTGAAATTAACAACGATAGTGCAATTTCACTTGCATATCATGTCATTGAATTTCACATGTAAAATTAGGCAAGATATACTTGGTTGGGAGGGGGAAAACATACAAACATGCTTGTTCGAAATAATTTATGATCCATTTCTAGAAGAGATACACATACACACTTTTTAAAGGCTGATATTCTAATTGTTTACCCCCTAATAATTGCTTGGGTTGTTTTTTATATCCTGCAACAAATAAGCATGTTTTTCAATCAAATTAAAAATTGTATAAAATGTTGACTTTTTTTCTTTGTGATATATATTTTAATGGAATTAGAAACTGGATTATATTTTTATACTGTCAATGTATTGTTTTTTAAGTAAAGAATAATATAATGTTGAAAGGAATGGGAAGTTTAGCAAAGATATTAATAGTTAATATGTTTGCTTTAAAATTGATTCCAGTGTTCAACTCATAAATTGTGAAGATATCAGCTTTCCCAGTATTTGCATATTCATAATTTTTTTGCAAGTCTCACAGTGAGTTGAGCTAGTGGTCATGAATTATACTCTAACATCTTAAAATGGTTTTACAGTAAAAATGAGCTCTTTCTCCCACAGTTCAAATCCCTAATGTCAAATTCATATATTTACCTTTACCTTTAGATTTAGCATAAAATGATCCATATAATGTAATTATTATTAATTAATTAAGACGTCTTTCAATCTTTTAACTATATATGTGTACTGTATTTTTATGCAAATAATGCACACCGTCTACATTTGTTTGCCAACCGTGCCCTCTCCCAGAGAGGTATTTTCATAAGTACCACTATGCCAAATTTTTTTTACATGTTGCTCTAAAAAAAATTAGCATAGCACGCTGACAAAAATACCTGGTGCGGGGAGGGTGTGGTTGGCAAACAAATGTAGGAGGCATGCATTACTTGTGTCAAAATATGGTATATATACTGTATACATGTATATGTATGCATAGTCATGTATGTATGTGTGTATATATATATATATATATTCACACACACACAAGCTATTCAGAAAGTCATTAAGATTTTAAATGTATTTTATTCAGTGTGCTGTCACAAGATGAAAAGCAAATTTTCAAACATAATCCATACCTTTCATTACATTACTTTCTGAGCTTTCTTTCCACTTATTCTAAGAAAATTGATAGCCATTATCGACTTGGCCAAATGTCAGAAAATTCAGACAATTGACATAGATTCCCTGTTAATCTCTGCAATAGATACAAATCACAATATCAAGATTAACAGTTTTCTTCTAACTTTGATTTTGATAGCAAACACTCAGAATCTTTTCTTGTAAATTCTGTTACAACTACATTCATATATGAAACCTAGTATTGTCTTAGTTCCATTTTAGAAATAACATCATGAAAAATAGATGCAACAGTACATAAAAAACAAAATGAAGTATATTTTTTAATCTTTTCATTATAAAATAAAATATAGAAACAGAAAGCCACAGAAAACAAACATATAAGCTAATAAGTTCTTATAAGGTGAACATCCTTGAAAACCCTACAGAGGTCAACAAAATTATTGTAAGCCATTCCAGAAGCTCCTCCATATGTTCCACCCCCATCTCAATATCCTCCCTATCTCCAATGCAACTAACATCTTGACTGTTTTAGGAACCACTTTCCATGTATTTCTTTATAGTCTTATCACCCAAGTGTGCATTCCTAGGTACTATAATTTAATCTTGTCCATTTTAAAAAATGTACTGTCTTTTAAGTCTGTTTTAATGTTCTTTTTTAACTCTTTCTTTTCCTTACAATTTATTTATTTCAATGCATTTGACCTGTAACATTTCAGGCATCTCTGTGTAATATCTCCTGCCAAGTAGTCAGATTTTTTCCATGATGGCTCAGGATCCCCAGAGAGGAAGGTGGACATTGTCATTCCTCATAAAACCAAGGCCCAGAACTGGCAGTGGGTTCCTTCTGCCACACACTTTTGTCAGAGCAGTCACTGGCCAACCTAGATTCAAGGCAAGAGGAACTAGACTCTACTCTTGATGAGAGGAATATCAAACAATTTGTTTTTATCTTTAACCCATCATGCCATTTTCAGAGTAAAAGTCAGTAGCCATTTTGCAGAAAGTGGTGTAAAAGAAATGGAATTCTATTATAGTCCAGAATTATGTAGATAGGGACAATAAGCTACTAGAAATTGCTAATGTTAAGACACACAATTGAAAAAATTATTTGACACATTGCAGACATCAAAAATATACAACAGTATATCATAAACAACTTCATGCCAAAAAGTTTGAAAATTTAGATGAAATAGAAATAGTTCTAGGGAGCAAGGGAGAATGAAGAAAACAAGATAAAAGGGAAAGATTAGTCCGAAGGACTAATGGACCACAGCTACCACGACCTCCACCAGACTGAGTCCAGTACAACTAGATGGTGCCTGGCTACAACCACTGACTGCTCTGACAGGGATCACAACAGAGAATCCCGGACAGAGCTGGAGAAAAATGTAAAACAAAATTCTAACTCACAAAAAAACACCAGAGTTACTGGCCTGACAGAGACTGGAGAAACCTCGGGAGTATGGCCCTTGGACACCCTCTTCGCCCAGTAATGAACTCACTCCTGAGGTTCCCTATTCAGCCAAAGATTAGACAGCTGCATAAAACAAAACAAAACCAATGGGGCACAACAGCCCAGGGACAAGGACTAGAAGGCAGGAGGGGACAGGAAAGCTGGTAATAGGGAACCCAAGGTTGGGAAGGGACAGTGTTGACATGTCATGGGGTTATTAACCATTGTCATAAAACAATATGAGTACTCTTTAATAAGAAACTATTTGTTCTGTAAACCTTCTTCTAAAGTACGATGAAAATAATAATAATAATAATAATAAAGAAATAGTTCTGAAAGAAAGAAATATAACTTATAAAAAGGATTCAGGCAGAAGTAGACAACTTGGATACTCCCATACTATTGAAGAAATTGAATCAGAAATCAAAAATCTTGTCTCATGGAAATCTCTAAGCCCTGATGACATCACCCATGAAGTCTTCCAAACATTCAAGGAATAAGTCATTCCAATCATATCCAAGTATTTCAGAGGATAGGAATAGCAGTTATAATCCTGAAATCATTTTATGAGACTAGCGTAATTTCATGTATAATCTATGCTTATTAGAGAAATTTGTCTGTAATTGCCTTTTCTTATGCTGTTCTTCTCACCATGTTAATGTCCCAATTTGTCAGTATTTTTTCTTAAATATGTTGTCTTAGTCATCTAGGGCTGCTCTAGCAGAAATACCACAAGAGGATAGTTTTAACAAAGAGAAGTTTATTCTCTCACAGTCTAGTAGGCTAGAAGTCCAAATTCAGGGCATCAGCTCCAGTGGAAGGCTTTCTCTCTCTGTCAGCTCTGGAGGAAAGTCCTCCTCATCATCAGTTTTCCCCCTTAATTAGGAGCATCTCTGCACAGTAACCTCAGGTCCAAAGGACACACTCTGCTCCTAGTGCTTCTTTCTTGGTGGTATGAGGTCCCCTCTTCTCTGCTTGCTTCCCTTTCCTTTTATCTCTTGTAAGGTAAAAGGTGGTGCAGGCCATACTCTAGGGAAACTCCCTTTACATCGGATCAGGGATGTGACCTGGGTAAGGGTGGTGTTACAATCCCACCCTAATCCTCTTTAACATAAAATTACAGTCACAAAAAGGAGGCCAACCACACAATTCTGGGAATCATGGCCCAGCCAAATTAATACACACATTTTTTGGGGTACACGATTCAATCCATGACATATGTCTTATATTATATATTCAATATTAACTTACATTATCAAAAGTTAATTAAACATTAAACAAAACCAATTGCTATCGAGTCGATTCTGACTCATAATGACCCTATAGGACAGAGTAGAACCACCCGATAGAGTTTCCAAGGAGCAGCTGGTGGATTCGAACTGCTGACGTTTTGCTCTTAACCACAGAGCCACCAGAGCTCCAATTAAACATAAACATATGTTAATGCGTGATTGTCAGTCCTACTCATGAAAGTCAAGGGACATAGATGATTGGATTGCAGGTCACCTTTTTTTTCTTTTTTGATTTTTTGGCTATGACAAAGAAAAGCAATTTTAATATGAGAGTGTTTTGTTTTCTTCTCCTTCCTCCAATCCCTGCTAAAGATAATTTTATCATTACCAATTTAGAGTCCCTTCTCACTTTCTTTTTTGTTTTGTCAACTTTAAACAAGTTTTCATTACACAAAGGTTGCCACGTAATTGGACATTTCTCTACTTTGTACAAATCATTCTTACTTTCCACAGAAAGGCTGCTTCTTAACTTCTCAACTAGTGATGGCAAGCACTAAAATCCTGATTTTAACAGAATAGTAGTAAAAATGCCTCAGTGATTTAAGTTGAAAGCAGTACATTTGTACGTGGCTGTTGCACCCAGTATCAGGAATATACAAAAATCTTTTTATTCAAAAATACAAAATAAGGGACTTCCAGCAAAATGGTGCTCTAAACAGAAGCACCACGCTGTCCCTCCACAGCAAATATCTGAAAAACTAAGCTGAACAGAGAAAACAACAATCCTGAAACCCTAAAACATCGAATGAAGAGTTAAAGAACTCAGCCAAGCACCAAATGGAGTGAGAAAACTGACAGAAAACAGAGAGAGAGGAGAGATTCATGCAGAGGTCCCCTATCAGCTAACGCAGCATGGATCCGCCATCTTGGACTCCTATCAGAGACCAGCAAACAAGCGGTACAAGAAAGCAGCTTCACGGAGCCTCCAGCGGGAGACAAAACAACCGGTAATTTGCGATATACGCTTTCCCATCTCCCACCTTTCTTCACCCCCACTTGGTCTCCTATGCTTCCCACGGCCACAATCTCTTGTATGGGAAGCACCGGCTGCCTAGACCCCACCCACCCAAACAGGCCGGCTCTCTGAACGCCATTTGTTGGCTGCTAGTGTTGCTTTTTTCTGCTTCTTTTGATTTCTTCCTTACCTCTTACCACCTCCCCCTCCTTTTGCTTAAATACCTGGCTCCCTGTGCCATCTTTGCTTCTTCCTGAGGGGCTGCGGAGCACCATTTGAGTGTGGAGATGCTTCCCAGTCTGGGCTGCTGCGCTGGTGGGATCCCAGGGCTTTTGTACGTTTCTTTGTTTTGAATTCTTTGTTTGTTTTCTTTTCCTTTTCTTGAGTTGGGAGCCCAATCTGGCCAGGCAGTGCTGCGTGGCTTGGAAACTACCCCCTTGGCTTCCACAGACGCGCAGAGGGATCCCTGAGGGCATTTCTTTTTTAGTTGGTTTTTTTTTTTTTTCTGTTTTTTTGGGGGGACTTTCTTGTTCCTTTATTTTTAATTTGTTTTATTTTCTTTTCCCTCTGTTTCCCTTTTTTGTCTTTCATCATTACTCAGTTTCTCATCTCTCTATATCTTCCTTCTGTTTCTGTTCCCTGAATACCTGGCATTGTACACCTCTACGCCTTCGAGCCAGGCTGTACTGCAACACCTGAGAACAACTTCCCCAGACCACATAGCCACACAGGTGGGATCCCTAGGAACTTTGCTGTTCTTTAACCTTTCCAATTTTTGTTTATTCATTCTTTTCTTTTCTTCCTCTTCCCTTTTTTGTTTTTCTCCATTTCATAGTCTCTCATCTCTCCACTCCAACGGCAAGCTCCACTAGCATTCTTTTTTGTTTATATGTTTTTGGCTCCTGTTCCTCTCTCCTCTCTCCCATACCCATTTTAACTCCACACATAACAATCTCCCCGCTACATCCTTCTTACCTACACCATGCACATAACATCACACCATGAAGCAGCACAGGCACAGCCGTCTGGAACCTGCCCTGCACTGATTACCGACCGGCCCTGGTAGCTATAGTCAGTGCCACAAACAACCCGACCCAGTCACTCCTCTTCAGCTAGACCTGCCGTGTTCTATCATATCTGAGTGACAGACCCTGCAAATTGAAGGAGGGGAAAAGTATTGTGCCCACAGATGAGCAAACAACAAAGAAAACACAGCCCACCTGTGCAGACATAGCCAAATTAAAAAAAAAAGGGACGAAACAAATCTACAATCAATAAACAAGAAAAATAACTACTGAATGCCCTGAAGACAGCAGACAATATCAAAACATTTACAAAAACAGGACAGGATGGTTCCAGTAGGCATCCAAAATAAAACCCCAGATGACTTTCCAGTAGAAG
>NW_004443961.1:22942037-22950971 GCF_000243295.1 Trichechus manatus latirostris | reverse complement strand
TTAGCTCAGTGGTGAAGTCATCTCTGAGGTTCACCGTTCAGCCTGGGAGTGGACAGCCCCATAAAACCAAATGGGACTAATGAGGTACAGCAGTCCAGGGACAAGGGTCAGAAGGCAGAAGGGGACAAGGAAGCTGGTGATAGGGAACCCAAGGTTGAATAAGGATAGTGTCGATGTGTTGTGAGGTTGTTAACCATAGTCATAGGGCAACATGTGTACTACTGTTTCATGAGAAACTATTTGTTCTGTAAGCCTTCACCTGAAGTACAATTAAAAAAAAAAAAACAAAATAAATTATCTGTAGGCATGGACAATGACAGCAGTAAACCATTATATATTGTCAACTGAAACCAGTAACTGATGGTTATAGTGATAGTTTTAAACATCAGCCAGCCTTTTCTTTCTTCATTTTCTCTAACTGACTTCTCTGAAGTTATTGGTGAGGAAAACTGCCTTGAGCTTCCTGTTATAGTTCATTAATAAATTATCCTATTCTAGGAATTAGAACATGCCACCTCCCATACCACCTCCCATTTTACCCATTCCACCCATGCCAAGTCTTTCTCTTCTTTAGGAATTTCTGTACTACAGCTTCTGCTATGGTTACCAGAGAAGACACTCCAGCAGCAGCCAAAAAAGCAGTTCTTACAACCTTAGTTGGATCAATGATGTCTTTTTCTACCACATTCACAAAATATACAAGCATAGCATCATGACCAACTTCTGAGGGATTCTGCATATTTTTTTCAACTATCAGTGATCCTTCAATACCTACATTCTTAGCAATGATCAATGCAGAAATTTTGAGTGTTCTTTTAATAATTTCTATACCAATTTTTTAATCTTCATTAGCTGGAGTTAGTGAGTCCAAGGCTGGAATGCACCGAATCAGAGCACAACCACCTCCGAGAACAATGGCTTCTTCAACAGCAGCTCATGTTGCACTGAGAGCATCTGTAACTATGATTTTCTTTTCATTCACTTCCTTATCACTTGTCCCACCAACTTTTAGCACAGCTACTCCATCAGAAAGTTTTGCCAGGCATTTACAAAGCTTTTCCTTTTCATATTCACTAGCTGTGATGTTTAACTGCTCAGTGATTTTTTGAATATGTTTTTCAATTTGAACCTTGTCACCTTTTCCTTTCAAGAGTATGACATCATCTTTGGTCACAATGTCCTCTCCAGCTTTTCCTAAGTCATGAAGCTGAACATCTTCAAGATTCAGGGTCAATCCCTCTTCTCCATAGCAGTAGCCATGTCTTTAAGCTGGTTCTTTCTATTGGAACCAAAATCTGGAGCTTTGACTGCTGCAACCTGAAGATCAACTTTTAGCCTATTCAAAACAAGGGTACTTAGAGCTTCTCCATCAACATCTTCAGCAATTATGACCAAAGGCTTATGGTGAGCACTGGCAATTGCAAGAGCAGGTACAATGGACGGGACACTAGAAATTTTCTTCTCACTCAATAGAACGTAGGCATGCTGGAATTCACGTTTTTGACCTATTGACGTATTAATAAAGTATGGGGAAATATAACCTTGGTCAAACTTCATACTTTGAATAATTTCCAATTCATCATTCAGTGTTTTCTGTCCTTTACTGTGATGACACCCTTTTTTCCAAACTCTTTCTTGGCATCAGAAATGATGTTGCCAATCCCTTTGTCTCCATTTGCAGAAATCATAGCAACCTGAGCAATTTCTTCAGGGGTTGTCACAGGTTTAGACTGCTTCTTAAATTCGGCAATTACAGCATCAACAGCTAATATCACACCTCTCCTGATTTCCACTGGGTTAGCACCTTTGCAAATCTTGAAGCCTTCCTTGGCAATAGCGCGTGCCAGTATAGTAGCAGCAGTGGTGCCATCCCCAGCCTCTTCATTCATGTTATTGGCAACATCCTGTACAAGTTTGGTTCCAATATTCTTGTATTTATCCTTTAAGTCAATGGACTTTGCAAGGTTATACCATCTTTTGTTACTTTGGGACTTTCCCAATTCTGTTCAATAATCACTGTTCTTTCCCTCTGGCCCCATAGTAACTGCTACAGCATTGGCTGAAAGGTCTATATCTTGAAGCATTAGGGCTTGGGCATCTACACCAAATTTTACATCTTTGGCATAAGCCCGAGTGAGAGGAAAAGCCAGTACCCTGGACACTGGCCTCATCTGTCGAAGGTTGCAGGTAATCAGGGCATTTCTGCGGGGGCAGGGGCCGGGATGTGAGGACGGAGAGGCAGGCTGTCAGCAGCAAGTGAAGGGCAGAGGGCAGGACCCACAGGGCAATGAGCTTCCCTTCCTACTTCCTGATGAGAATTCTCTCTTTGCTGGACCCGTTCTTTTGTGACACAAAAGTATAAGAATGAGAGCGTGGGGAGGGAAGAAGGAAAGGGTACTTAACCACAAAGGCTATGTCTATTCACATAACAAAGAACTGGGAGACAGGAGACAAAGGGTTTGAAAGATCAGGGTGGTAGAGAAAGTTTTAGGAGGTTACTAAGTAAGATCCTTCCAAGAAATTTCGAGGTCCCAGGAAGGGGGGCTTTAGAAAGTATAGTTAAGGAATATAAATTTGATCCCTAACAATGAAGGAGCCCCGATGGTGCAGTGGTTAAGTGCTCAGCCACAACCGAAAGGTCAGTGGTTGGAACCCACCAGCCGCTCCAAAGGAGAAAGATGTGGCAGTCTGCTTCCTTAAAGATTACAGCCTTGGAAACCCTGTTATACGGTCAGGCTTTGCTTCTTTATGATACCCTTCAAAGAATGAGCCATGTGAAACACTACAACGAGCAGGTTACATCTTTACAAAAAAAAAATTTTAATTACTCATTTAACCCAGATATCAGCTGGGTTGTCTCTATTCCTTGAGATCTGAACAAACTTGGCTTGATCTGATTTCCAAAATACATAATTCTTCCCCCCTAAACCACAGCAAATTACCGAGGGACCCGTGTTCTCAGAACCTCTTTTGCTCTCTGGGTGCCTGCTTCCATGTATACTAACTCTATTATGCACAGCTTGAATCTAGACACGAAACTCACCCTCTCTCCAATGTATACATCACACACATAGACTGCATGAAACATCCACGAGCTTTTGAATAGATTAAATTCAAATCACCTGGGAAATGTGTTCAAAATGCAGTTTCCTGGTTGACACCCCACATATTTTGATTCTGAAAATTTGTGTGCAATCTAGAATCTGCAGCCTAACAATCATCCCAAGTGATACTGATACAGGTCACACAAAGATGACACTTGAAAAACTAAAGTCAATGACATTTATGCCATTGCTAAGGAGAAGGTGAGTTCTTAAACTTAATACAATCTCAGTGAAGACAAGCTTCAGCCAATGAAATGATAGAATGACCAGATAGACCTGATTCCTACCGTCCACGGAATGAAGATAGGCTCCAGAAAACAAAAGGAAATGATAGCCTAGAAATGCCAAGCAAATTGAATTTCAGAATAGCTAGTTTTGAAGTACAAATGCAATCAGAACAAAACACAATTGAAAGCCAATTCAGGATATGGCCTGTACCCCACTTTCTATCCCTACGCCTTTCATTCATTTGCTTGTGATAATAAAATTAGAGCATAACGCAGAGAAGTAGAACAAAGTAACTGCAATGCTAAGTGAACAGTTTGTTCTCTGTACCCAGTTTTCCAAACTGCTGTTTACAAAAAAAAACAACTGCATTCTTTTTGCCAAATGAGATGCTCACCAGTTTGAATGACTTACATAGGGTATATTAGAATTCAAGCATAGCTAAGGCAAAGCTTCTGATAGAAGATGAGCTTGAAATCAGATTTCAATTGAATTACTGTTGATGCAAGAGAATGGGAAGTGGAATCAAACTTTCATCTGACAAGACAAAGTATTGTCATTATCATAAGCTTGAAATGTTTCTCATAGCCATGCAAGCAGAAAAATAAAAACTTCTCCCCCTTTGAACTTGGTCTGCTTCACAATTGCCATCCAGGGGTCTCTAATGAGTTTCCTATCATTCAGAAGCAGGGATTTCTAGAGTTTTAAATTTATAAACGACCCTGTTATTGAATCCAAATATTCGAATCCCCTATACAACGTATTGGCCAAAGGTCTTCCAGCCACTGTTTTAAAAATTTTGACGATGGGAAAGTTATTAACTCAGAAGTAATACCTCTGTACACTTAGCAAGACTAATTTGAAAATTCTTCTCTTTGGTATATTCTATTTTCCTCTCCCTACTTTCCTACAGCACCCCTCAAATCCACCCTATCCTACCTGTTACCTTCCTACGAACAGAAAGTCTCTCTCTCACACACACACACACACACACACACACACACACATCCCACACGGACACTAACCTCCTGGAGCCCTTCAAAAACATTGACAGTGACAAGGAAATGGACAAGCAGAGCTAGAAAATATTTCTGACTCCCTGGTAATTATTAAGTCTTAGAATATTAATATCATATTTAAATATATAAAATATTAGTATTCTTAAAAATAATAATAAAATATTCTCTCACTTTCCGTGTGGGAAACCCGGGTTTGATTCCCAGCCAACGCACCTCATGCACAGCCACTGCGTGTCTATCAGTGGAGGCTTGCATGTTGCTATGATGCGCAACAGGTTTCAGCAGAGCTTCTAGCCTAAGAAGGACTAGGAAGAAAGGTTTGACGATCTATTTCCAAAAAATTAACCAATAAAAACCCTGTGGATCACATAGTCCGATGTGCAACCAATCATGAGGATCCACAGGACCAGGCAGCATTTAGTTCTGTTGTGCATGGGGTCATCATGTGTCAGGGGCAACTCAATGAAGCTAATAACAACATTTTATTGAACACACTTGAACCAACTTATCTTCAGCTTATTAGTAATCTCAGTCTTTAACCAGAAAAAGATACTAAAACCACGACTCTATAAGGCAAATGCTTTCAAGTGGTATGAATTGCTCCATCTAAAATTTCTTGTTTATTATCCATATGGAAGGCTTCCAAAAAAGTTGTTTTGTCGTTAGTTGCCATCAAGTAGATCCTGACTCATGGTGACCCCACGTGCGCTTAGCCACCCAGGGGCTCCTTCCAAGAAGGTAGGTAGGAAGCAATATAATCTGATAGTAGACTGACAGGGAGGTAGATAAATAACAATGTGATTTCTGAATAGCCAGAGTGCATGGCTCCTCATTGCAGAAGCAAACACTTAGAACGAAACTTTTAACAATATGTTCTTAAAAAGGAATGCTCAGATCCTGTATGTTAGTCTCACCCAAAATGTGGCCTGACAATTAATCAAGGTTCCTAGTAGTTTCTGTGAATCTAATAAAGGTCCCTACATATCATAATAGATGACTAAATGTTATATATTATATTACTGATTTTTTTTTAATTTTTGTATCTATATTTGAGAGCTATTAACTTATAATAATAAATTCCTAAAAATATACAAATTGTGTATATAGTACAAAACCTTCCTAAATTGTTTAGGGCTCCTTTTACAAATATTAGTAACAAAAAAGAATATTTATATCTCAGAGTCTGACATTCCATGAGATTGATAAAATAACTTTGTTTACTGACATTTTAAATAACATTATTAATAGTGAACCTAACTGTATTATATTGTTGTTATTAGGTGCCATCAGGTCAATTCCGACTCATAGTGACCCTATGTACAGCAAAACCAATCGCTTCCCGGTCCTGTGCCATCCTCATAATCTTTGCTATCTTTGAGCCCATTGTTGTAGCCACTGTATCAATCTATCTTGTATCATCTCTATATCAGAGAGTTCATTATTCTACTTGCATAAATGCCATGACTATTTGAGTTCAGTTTATATAAATGAATTCTTGACCCTCTCAAAGAAACTAAGAATGAATTCAAATCCAGCCTGTACTACTTATTAGCTATGTGACCATGAAAAAGATATTTAATATCTCTGAGCCTTGGTCTCTTCATTTGTAAAATAGGCATAATTATTATTCTTAAATTATCTCACAGCATTGTTGCAAAGATTAGAAACATTTTATGTGAAATAATGAACATAGTGGCTGGTATATAGTAAGACTTAGTAAATCATAGCTGCTGTCATTATTGTTGTTCTTGTTCTTTTAAGCAACCAAAAGACAAAGAGAAAAAAGATTTAAAATAAAAGCAGAAAGCTTAACAACTGTGCAGTCTTAGACTGGGTTCTCTAGAGAAACAAAACCAGTAAAGCGTATATATATAGAGAGAGAGATTTATATTAAAGAAGCAGCTCATGTAATTGTAGAGGCTGGAATGCCCCAAGTCTGTGGATCTGGATAGAGGCTTCTCCTGATTCACGTAGCTGTAGGGGCTGGCAAACCCAAGATCAGAAGGTCAGAGAGCAGGGCTCCATTCACAGGCTGTGAAGATCAACAACAGCTCAAGTCCCAAGAACCAGAGGTCAGATGAACAGGAAGTAGCCGCAGGATCCAGAGCCAGCAAAAAGCCAGAAAGTCTTCTTATATTCGGATGTGCACCACACCCCCAAGGAAACTCCCTTCCAACTGATTGGTACTCACTGCATATTCAATCATGGGAGTAATCACATATAAACACTGAGAATCATGGCCCAGCCAAGTTGTCACACAACATTTTTTTCTTTTTCCCTTCGGTACTTTTTCGATTGAATTTTTTTTTTAATTGTACTTCAGATGAAGGTTTACAGAAAAAGTAGTTTCTCATTAAACAGTCAGTACACATATTGTCTTACCACATTGGTTAACAACCCCACAACATGTCAACACTCTCCCTTCTCCACCTTGGATTCCCTATTACCAGCTTGCCTGTCCCCTTCTGCCTTCTAGTCCTTGTCCCTGGACTGCTGTGCCCCATTAGTCTTGTTTTGTTTTATGGGGCTGTGTAATCTTTGGCTGAAGGGTGAACCTCGGGAGTGACTTCATTACTGAGCTAAAAGGGTATCTGGGGGCCATACTCTCAGGGTTTCTCCAGTCTCTGTCAGGCCAGTAAGTCCGGTGCTCTTTGTGAGTTAGAATTTTGTTCTACTTTTTTCTCCAGCTCTGTCTGTGACCCTCTGTTGTGATCCCAGTCAGAGCAATCAGTGGCGGTAGCCAGGCACCATCTAGTTATACTGGACTCAGTCTGGTGGAGGCAGTGGTAGTTGTGGTCCATTAGTCCTTTGGACTGATCTTTCCCTTGTATCTTGTTTTCTTCATTCTCCCTTGCTCCCAAATGGGTGAGACCAATGGAGTATCTTAGATGGCCGCTCACAGGCTTTTAAGACCCCAGACGCTACTCACCAAGGTAGAATGTAGAACACTGTCTTTATAAACTATGTTATGCCAATTGAGCTAGATGTTCCTGGAGACCATGGTCCCCACTGCCCTCTGCCCAGCAATTCGGTCCCTCAGGAAGTTTGGATGTGTCTATGGAGTTTCTATGATCTTTCCTTGTACAAGTTGTGCTGTTTGTTTTAGTATTGTGTACTGTCTTACCCTTCACCAAATTTATTACCTATCTATTGTCTATTTAGTATTCCCCCAACCACCACTCCCATCCCTCATAACCATCCAAGATTGTTTCATTTGTGTGTAAACATTTCCATGAGTTTTTACATTCATGGTCTCATACAGTATTTGTCCTTTTGTGATTGACTTATTTCAGTTAGCGTAATGTCCACCAGTTTCATCCATTTATGAGATGCTTCACAGATTAATCGTTGTTCTTTATCGTTGGGTAATACTCCACTGTGTGTATGTACAATAGTTTGTTTATCCGTTCATCCGTTGATGGGCATGTAGGTGGTTTCCATCATTTTGCTATTGTGAACAATGCTACAATAAACATGGGTATGCATATGTCTATTTGTGTGACAGCTCTTATTTCTCTAGGATATATTCCTAGGAGTGGGATTGCCAGATCATATGGTATTTCTATTTCTAGCTTTCTAAGGAAGCACCGTATCATTTTGCATTCCCACCCACAGTGCATAAGACTTCCGATATCCCTGTGGCCTCTCCAACATTTGTTATTTCCAATTTTTTTGATTTGTGCCAGTAGTGACGGGTGAGATGGTATCTCATTGTGGTTTTGATTTGCATTTCTCTAATGGCTAATGGTTACAAGCATTTCCTCATGCGTCTGTTGGCTGCTTGAATGTCTTCTTTGGTGAAGTGTCTGTTCATTTCCTTTGCCCATTTTTAATTGGATTATTTGTCTTTTTATTGTAGAGGTGTTGGATTTTCTTGTAGATTTTAGAAATTAGACCTTTGTCTGACTTGTAATGTTTGAAAATTTTTCCCAGTCTGTAGGTTCTGTTTCTACTCTTTCAGTGAAGTCTATTGATGGGCATAAGTGTTTAATTTTTAGAAGATTCCAGTAGTCTAGCTTATCTTCTGGAGTTCGTGTGTTGTTGATTATGGTTTCTATCCTTTTAATGCCATGTATTAGGGCCTCTAGTGTTGATCCTATTTTTTCTGCTATGAACTTTATAGTTTTTGGCTTTATACTTAGGTCTTTGATCCATTTTGAATTAGTTTTTGTATGTGGTGTGAGGTATGGGTCCTGCTTCATTTTTTTTGCAGATGAACATCCAGTTTTGCCAGCAACATTTGTTAAAAAGACTGTTATATATTTGATGGATTTTGGGCCCTAGTCAAAGATCAGGTGACCGTAGGTGGATGGATTTACATCTGGGTTCTCAATTCTGTTCCACTGGTCAAAGTATCTGTCATTGTACCCCAGGCTGTTATGACTACTGTAGCTGTATACTAGGTTGGGTAGTGTGAGTCCTCCTACTTTCTTCTTCTTCTCCAATAGTGCTTTACTTATCTGGGGCTTCTTCCCTTTCCATATAAAGTTATTGATTAGTTTTTCCATCTCTTTGAAGAATGTTGTTGGTATTTGGATCGAGATTGCATTGTATTTGTAAATTGCTTTGGGTAGAATTGTCATTTT
>NW_004443961.1:22927051-22941272 GCF_000243295.1 Trichechus manatus latirostris | reverse complement strand
GAGATATTGGTCTGTAATTTTCTTTTTTTGTGGTGTCTTTGCCTGGTTTTGGTATCAGGGTTATGCTGGCTTCATAGAATGAATTCGGAAGTGTCACTTCCTTTTCTATGTTCTGAAATAGATTGAGTAGTACTGGTAGGTCTTCTCTGAATGTTTGGTAAAATTCTCCAGTGAAGCAATCTGAGCCAGGAATTTTGTTTGTTGGGAGTTTTTTTAATTATCTTTTCAATCTCTTCTCTTGTTATGGGTCTGTTCAGATTTTCAACATCACTTTGTGTTAGTTTGGGTAGGTAGTGTGTTTATAGAAATTAATCCATTTCCTCTAGGTTTTCAAATTTGTTGGAGTATATTTTTTCATAATACTCTGTTATGATTCTTTTTATTGCAGTTGGGTCTGTTGTAATAGCTCCCATTTCATTTCTTATTTGGGTTATTTGCATCTTCTCCTGTTTTTCTTTTGTCAGTTTGGCCAGTGGTTTGTCGATTTTGTTGATCCTTTCAAAGAACCAAATTTTGGTTTTGTTGATTCTTTCTATTGTTTTTCTATTCTCTATTTCAATTATTTCTACTCTGATCTTTATTATTTCCTTTCTTCTGGTGGCTGTGGGCTTTTTTTGCTCTTTTCTTTCTATTTTTTCAAGTTATGTAGTTAATGTTTTGATTTTGTCCCTTTCTCCTTTTTCATGTGTGCATCTATTGCTACAAATAGTCCTCTGAAGACTGCCTTTGCTGTGTTCCAATGGTTTTGGTATGATGTGTTTTCATTCACATTTGATTCTAGGAATTTTTTTATTCCATCTCTGATTTCTTCTATTACCCATTTGTTTATAAGCAGGGTGTTATTCAATTTCCATGCAATTGATTTTCTTTCCTTGCTCTTCCTGTTGTTAATTTCTACCTTGATGGTGTTGTGGTTAGAGAAGATACTTTGTGTCATCTCAGTGTTTTGTATTTTGTTGAGGGTTGCTCTGTGGCCCAAGATGTGTTCTATTGTGGAGAACATTCCATGTGCATTGGAAAAGAATGTGCACTTTGTAGTTATTGGTTGAATTGTTCTATATGTGTCTGTGAGGTCAAGTTGGCTGATTGTGCCCTTTAGGTCTTCTGTATCTTTGTTCAATTTCTTTCTAGATGTTCTATCCTTTACTGAGACTGGTGTGTTGAAGTCTCCTGTTATTATTGTGGAACTGTCAATTTCTATTTTCAGTGCTGTTAGAGTTTGTTGTATGTATTTTGGAGCTCTGTCATTGGGTGTATAGATGTTTATTATGGTTATGTCTTCATGATGGATCATCGCCTTAATCACTATGTAGTGTTCTTCTTTGTCTTTTATGGTGGATTTTATTTTAAAGTCTATTTTATCTGGGATTAGTATTGCCACTCCTGATCTTTTTTGTTAGCTGTTTGCTTGATATATTTTTTTCCATCCTTTCATTTTTAATAAATTTATGTCTTTTTTTCTAAGGTGTGTCTCTTGTAGACAGCATATTGATGGATCCTGTTTTTTTTATCCATTCTGTCACTCTCTGTCTCTTTATGGGTGTATTTAGGCCATTTACCTTCAGTGTAATTATTGATAGCTGTGAGTTTATTGCTGTCATTTTGTAGTGCTTTCTTTTGTGGTGCTGATGTTTTCTTTGTTCCTCTTACTCTCCTGTGCTAAATTCCTTTTGTTTGTGTTTTTTATTAGTATTTCTTTTGTTTCCATAGATTTTTTTTTTACTGAGACTTTATGTTTTTCTTCTTTATTTTGATGAGTAGGTTTGCTAACTTTCTTTGTGGTTATCTTGAAATTTACCCTTATCTTCCTAGGTTTGAACCATTCTATTATTACTTGGTATTGTCTTGCCTTCCTCTTCATTAGAATATTCTATATCTACACTGTTTATTCCCTCTTTTATTGTTCTGATGTGGTTGTCATTTACAGACTAACCTCTCTGGTTCCCTGGTGTAATTCTTTTGGTTTTGGATAGTCCTTGAGAGTTCATTTCCTAGGTTGGTAACTGGCTGGCATAATCCTGTGTCCTAGATTCAGCCTGTGGTCTGACGTTGTTTGTTCTCAGCTTGAAGGACTCCCTTTAATAATTCTTGTTAGTTTGGTTTGATTTTTACAAAGTCCCTTAGTTTCTGTCTGTCTGGAAATGTCCTAATTTCACCATCATATTTGAATGAGAGTTTGGCAGGATATATTATTCTTGGCTGCAATTTTTTTCTTTCAGTGTTGTGTATATGTCATTCCATTGCCTTCTTGCCTGTATGGTTTCTACTGAATAATCCAAGATTAGTCTTACTGTTTCTCCTCTGTATGTGACTTTTTGTTTTTCTTGAGCTGCTCTCAGGATTCTTTGTCTTTGGTTTTAGCGAGGGTGATTATGATATGCTTTGTTGATTTTCTTTTGGGGTCTATGCTATATGGAGCTCGTTGAGCATCTTGGATGGTCGCTTTTCATCTTTCGTGATATTGGGGAAGTTTTCTGTCAGTATTTCTTCAATGCTCCTCTCTGTGTTTTCTTTTTTCTCCCCATTCTGGAACTCTGATAACTTGCCAATTTTTGCTTTTGATTGTATCGCATATAATTTTCAGGGTTTCTTCATTTTTCTTTGTTCTTTTTTTCTGATTTTTCTTCGAACAGCATTATATCCATGTGTTTGTCTTCAATTTCGCTGATCCTGTCTTCCGTCATTTCAGACCTACTCCTTCCATCCATTTCTGAAGTCTTGTTGTTTATCTTTTGGGTTTCTAATTGTTGTTTTGTATGATTTCTAGATGTGAATTTATTTTGGCATTTTGTTCCTGTATTATTTTCCTGAATTCTTCCCATTTTTTGTCTGTATTTTCCATGAATTTGTCTGCCTTTTCATGAATTTGTCTATTTTTTCCTCATTTTTGCCTGTTTTTTGCTTCAACTCTTGGATAGCTCTGAATATTAGAGATTTGAATTTTCTTTTAGGTAGTTCTAGTACCTTTTCTTCTACTGGAAGGTCATCTGGTGTTTTCTTTTGGATGCCTACTGGAACCATCGTGTCCTGTTTTTTAGTATATTTTGATATTGTCTGCTGTCTTTGAGACATTCTGTAGTTATTTTCATCGTTTATTGATTGTAGATTTGTTTGTTTTGTCCTGGTTTTTTGTTGTAGTCGATTATGTCTGAGCAGGTGGGCTGTGCATTCTTTGTTGTTCGCTTGTCTGTTGGCATGATACTTTTCGCCTCCTTGTCCAATGGGTAGGGTCAGTCACTCTTCTATGGCACAGCAGGGCAGGTCCAGCTGAAGAGGGGTTGCTGGGATGTGTTGTTTGTGGCAAGTACTAGGGCTGACAGGGCAGGCCTGGAATCAGTGCAGAACATGTTCCAGTAGGGCATGCCTGTGCTGCTCAAGGGTGTGAAGTTCTGTGCATGGTGCAGGTAGGCAGGAAGGAGGGAGTAGACTGTGATGTGTGGAGCTAAAATGGTATGGGGAAGAGGAGAGAGAGGAGAAACAGGAGCCAAAAACCAACAAACAAAAAAGAGTGTTAAGGGCACCTGCTGTTGGAGAGAAGAGATGAGAGACTGAGAAACAGAGAAAAACAAAAAGAAAAGAAAGAAAAAGGGTAAAAGAAAAATAAATAGATAAATAAAATAGAAAAGAAAAGCCCCAGGGATCCCACTGGTGTGGCTGCGAAGACTGGGAAAATGGCTTCCAGGCTGCAAAGTACAGCCTGGCTAGAAGGGGTAGAGGTGTCACACTGTGCTAGGTATTCAGTAGACAGGAAGAGAAGGTAAATATGGAGAGACAAGAAACTGAGAAATGAAGAAATACAAAAAATGATAAAGGAGAGAAAAGAAAATAAACAAAAAACAAATGAATAAAGAAAAAGAGAAAAGAAATGCCCCCAGGGATCCCACTGCACAGACTGAGAAAATAGCTCCCAAGTTGCGCAGTACAGCCTGGCTAGAAGGGGCTCCCAAGCAGAGAAAAGAAAAAGAAAACAAACAAAGAAACAAATCAAAACAAACAAAAAAAGCCCCAGGGATCCAACCAGTGTGGAAGGGCAGGCCAGGAAGCAGTTCCACATTCAAGTGGCCTTGCACAGCCTTTCAAGGAGAAGCAAAGACGCCACATGGAGCCAGGAATTTGAGAGAAAGTAGGGGGAGGTGGTGAGAGGTATGGAAGAAACCAAAAGAAGCGGAAAAAAGCAACACCAGTAACAAACAGATGGCACTCAAGGAGCTGACCAGTGTGGGTGGATGGGCTCCAAGTGGCAAAGGGCTGAAGCTGGTGCCTCCTGGCCAAGAGACTGTGGTGGCAGGAAGCAGAGGATGCTGACTGGGGGTGAAGATGGGCAGGGGTGGAAAGCATATATCGCTGGTTACCGGTTGTTCTGTCTCCTGCTGGGAGCTCCATGAAGCTGTTTTCCCGTACTTCCTGTTCACTGAGCTCCAACTGGAGTCCAGCATGGTGAATCCATACTCTGTTAGCTGATAGGGGACCTCTTCACGTATCTTTTCTTGCTCTCTGTTCTCTGTCAGTTTCTTATTCCATTTGGTGCTTGGCTGAGTTCTTTATCTCTTCATTTGGTGCTTAGGGTTTCAGGACTGATGCTTGTCTCTGTTTGACTTAGTTTTTTGGGTCTTTGCTGTGGAGGGACAGCATGGTGCTTCTGTCTACAGCACCATGTTGGCTGGAAGTCCAACAGAAAGTCTTAACCGTCACTAGTGCCAATGTCATTCTTGTGATTTTGGAACTCATAACTAGAATTATCATATTGATGTAAGCGTTTTTGTATCTATTGTATCTAGGAAAGCCTTCCATAAGAAGTATTATAATTATTTTTATTAAGCAAAAATGCCAAAAAAGAGAGAGGAATTATCTCCACTGATTAGATAAGAAAACTGGGCCTTAAAGAAGTTACTGCTTGAATAGGATCCCACAGATAGTGGGTTGGAAAACCAGAACTGGGGGCAAGGTCTTTTGAGACAAGGTTCAGTGTTTAGAGTAATCAAATTATGAGAAAAACCAGAGCAAAAAAAAAAAAAATCAATTTTCCATAAAATGAAGATCATCCAAGAAACAGCTGAGAGCATAAACCAAAAGAATAGGAGCAAATGTATTCCAAGTTATTTGATTCATTGTCATACATCCCAAGTGAAAAAGAACACCTCTATTCACTGACATTATATTAAAAAAAAAATACTGAAATCAAATGTAGGATCTGTCTGTTAGGAAACCCGCATGAATGTTCAATTATTTTCTACTCTATACATTTGTCAGGAATCATTAAAAAAAAAAAAAAAAGTTGTTTGGAGTTGATTCCAACTTATGGCAACTCCATGTGTGTCAGAGTAGAACTATGCTTCATAGAGGTTTCAATAGCTAATTTTTTGGAAGTAGATTGCCAGGCCTTTCTTTCTTCTGAAGCACCTCTGGGTGGTCTCGAACCTCCAACGTTTAAATTAGCAGCCAAGCTCATTAACTGTTTACATCACCCAGTGACTCCGGGAATCATACAGAAGTAACATTTAATACACAAAGAAAAAGTCACTTGAGTCAGTATTCATTAATGTATGCTTCATAGTCCATTTTGTGTGTCAAATTAATACTTATATAAGTATAGTATGAAACATAATAAAAACAATTCCAAAAGGAATGGTTTTCTACTCTCAAATTCCAGTCAGTCAGTGTGTGAGTGAATGAGAATAGTGCCAAACAGATGAATTAGTTGATCGATCAAAAAAGGAGATCAATAAATACTTGTAGATTATTTCACAGATCTGTCCACCAAAGCAAAAGAAAACTACTATCAACTTAGGTGTATTTCAACTTCAATATTTTCATTGTGTTACCATCAAAAACTAACCAGGAGAAAGGAATTTTTTCTTTTTAAAAAAATCAAATTTAATTGATAAGGAACAGGCATCAGCTCATACCAAACAATTGTGATTATACGGGAAAATGTCCGTATTTCTTAGAGATACATATTAAAGTATGCTTGAGTACGTAAGGGTGAAATGAGTCTGGTATTCGCTTTTAATTATTTCAGCAAATGTATATGCAAGAGAAATATATGTAAATGTTCACAAAAAGCCATGAGCAAAAATGTTTATAGCAGTACTATTTCTAATACCAAAGACTGAAAGACTCTAAATGTCCATTAACATTAAAAGTGATAGATAAATAGTGGTATATTCCTACAATTGAGCACCGTGCAACAATGAGAATGAAGAAGCTTCAGCTACCTGCTACTATATAGGTGAATCTCATAAACATAATACTGAAAACAGGCACAAAAGAATAAATACATGTGATTTCATTTATATAAAATTCAAAAACAGGCTAAATTAATCCAAGTGAACTTTTAGCATCCACAACTGTGAGAAAATAAATTTTTGTTCTTTAAAACCACCCACTTGTGGTATTTGTGTTACAGCAGCACTAGGTAACTAGTAAATTCTTAAGGTATGTACTTTTATATAGCTTATATTCTTCAATAAAAACTTTATATAAAATATTCCTGCAACGTAAAAATGATGAAGCAATTGTGATAAAGTCTTAATAAGTATTGAAACTGGGTGATGACGATTAAACGAAGATTCACTTTATTTTTCTTTCTACTTCTGTGTATAGTTTGAAAATGTCCATATTAAAAACTTTTAATATAATTTTAAAAATACTTTATCATTAAGAGGGGACCCGAGAATTTAAGATTTATGAACCTTCAGAGACACAGATTCAAGAATTTGAGATGTAGGCTTATGAATATGTATTACACTGAGCCTTGTGAAGAATAATCAAGATTCTTCCCAAAATGCCCTTCCCTTCCCTTATATACATAACAGTTTATTGGCAAATTAAATTGAGTTGCCCACCCTAGAGAGATTACCTGGCTAATGCAAGTATAATCACATTCTGATCCAACATGTCCTTATTAAAGAGCATGAAGAAGTTAAACCAATTGTCAACACTGTAACAAAGATAGACATCTTTCCTGCCAACTAAAGAAAATAGCTACGCCCAAGGGACTCTTATTAATGTATATTATGTGTATACTAAAGGCTAGTTCAGAAAGATTTGGATGGGCGCGGGGAGGAAAGGAAAAGGAAAAGGTGAGTAGCTTGAGAGTGATACTCTACGATTTTCAGCAAAGCAACCTCAAACTTAGATGCAGTCAGAGTTGGACAAAATGTCATTAGCCTATTGATTTAAAGAGATAAAGAAAAATGCAGCCTACAAGGAATAGTACAATATTTCATTATGTTAACATGAAACCTCAAGAGTTTGCTGAATAGAACCTACTGGGTATGCATGGCAAACACATTGTCTTTCAAATTAGGCCATTTTTGTACCCACTATGAAGAGTGCTCTTTCTGAGTGTGTTATTAGTTAAGCTTGCCTGCCTAAAAAGGTATTCTCATGATATCTGAAGAAACAATTGATCTTCCCTTACTCTTTGTTTCACTTAGTGAATATGCTTTTTACATTATACATAATCAGAAAACTTTATGTCTGAGGTGAGGCTGGAAATTAACAGCTCTATTGATTTATTTTTTTCACTTTGCTAGATTATTCTACTTTTTTTGCCTAACTTGAAAAAATGTTCTACAGCAGTCAGTTATAACAGAAGTCAGCACTGATGGTTGCATTTTTATGTTAAAGCTCGAAAGGAATTCACATGTAGTCACAGGGTATGTAAATGGTAGTTAATAAACCATTACTCTATATGAACATTATGATTCTGGGTTCCTATTATTATATATTTCTTAAATTAAAATTAAAAAAAAAACTTTCTCCATTCAGTACAAATAAAATAGGCTTAACGGTAAGTAATTGCTGATCATTTTTTTCAGATATTTTTATTAGAATTGCATGGTAACCATTAAAATGGGTTTGCATTTTCTTTAGGAACACTAATTTTCAGATTAAATAAAATACATGGTCTTATTTTAAATCAGGCTCATTTTATACAATAGACCTATTTTTTAAAATGAGCTACCCTACACTTAATGTCATTAGTAAGCAATGTATTTAGTCTCCCAGGAATACCAGGCTCATACATTTAAAACACTTCAACATCTTGTTATGCCAGCTGAACCCTTACACAGCGATGTAACCTAACAATAGCTACTATAGAACCAAATGAATATAGGAACCTAGATTTTCCAGGGCAGATACTGCCTCTTATCTAGCCTCTCCAGGACAATATCAAAATAGTGCCCATTACCTATATATTTTAAATCTTTATTTGATACTTTCCTGGGAAGAGTGAGAAATGGATTATTATCCACATTCTTTCACAAAATTGCATGGAAAGTCTACCAATTGAGATTTTGCAGGAGATTGTTCTTAGCTCTAGAGCCGTATTATAGTATGTCATCCGACCTATTATCAGGTTACATTACTTTTATGTGGGAGTAAAAGTCTACAATGGTAGCATCATTCTATCAATAGTCAACCATTATTGAGCCTTGACAAGGCAATATACTAAATCCTTCACGTGCTTAATATCATTAAGTACTCACAAAAACCTTGTGGTAGATTCTATTTCCTCATTTTACAAGTAAAGAAATTAAGACTAAGAGAGGGTAAACAATGTGATAACCCCATAGGGTTTCCAAGGCTGTAAATCTTTACTGGAACAAACGTCACATCCTTCTCCCTCAGAGCAGCTGGTGGGTTCGAACTGCCCCGTAAAATAAGTAGGTACTCAAAATTAGTAGACACTCAAAAATTGTGTTATATTCAATTTCTTAGTTGCTATAAATTATCATAAAAATGACAGTTCAGATTTAAAAATAATATAGAAATACAGTAGAATTACAAATATGGAAGGGATTTTACAATATTTGAATCACAGACACTCTACAGGGTAAGAATCTTCAGGAATCATCTGGTCCCCTTCTGTCACACCACCCCCAGCTCCAATCCACTCTCCATAACATAGACACACTGTGATGGTTAATGCTGTGTGTTAACTTGGCTAGGCCAGGATTCCCAGTATTGTGTAATTACCCTCCTTTTTATGTATTGTAAATCCTAAACCTCTATATGTTAATGAGGTAGGACTATGCTTACTAATGGGCACGACTCAAGTCAAACCCTTACTTAAGTCACTGCCTTACTCAAGTCACGTCCTTACTCATGTCACCACCTTATTCAAGTATCTGATGTAAGTGATGTTTCCTTGAGGGTGTGACGTACATCCAATATATACGGACTCTCAGGCAAACTCGCTCTTGCTCTGGATCCTGCATCCGACTCATCATTTTCTGACATCCAGTTCTAAGGACTTGAGCTAGCAGCCTGTGGTCTGACCTGCCAATTCTGGGATTCATCAATTTCCACAGCCCTGTGAGCCAGCAGCCTGTAGTCTGACCTGATTCACCAGCTTCCACAGCCTGCGGGCCAGCAGTCTGTTGTCTGACTTGCCGATTTGGGTTCATCAGCCCCTGCAACCATGTGAGTCAGGAGAAGCCTCCAGCCAGATCCACAGATTTGGGAATTGCCAGCCTCCACAACCATGTGAGCCATTCCCTTGAGATAAATCTCTTTATATGCTTCACTGATTTTTTTCTCTAGAGAATCCAGCCTAAGACACACACTAACACACATACCCATCAGATGCTCCAGTGCCATTCAATAGCATTTCCCTAAATGGAGATTCCAATATTTAGTTAATTTGCCTACCACAGATGGGAAGCTATCTTATGTAGGAACTTATTCCATTTTTCAGGCTGCTCAAATTGCTTAATTCTGCCAAAAATAAGGGTTGTCTCCTAACCTCAATAAGTTAGGTAATGAAAATTCAAAACAACAATTAGTTTCTCATTCAGAAACTTATACACAAGTTGTTTTGTGACATTGGTTGCAATCTCCACATTGTATCGGCACTCTCCCCCTTTTCGCTTTCCACCCTGGGTCCTCAGATTCCACTTGTCCAGCTTTCCTGTCCCATCCTGCCTTCTCATCTTTGCTTTTGAGCAAGTGTTGCCCATTTGGTCTCATATACTTGATTGAACTAGGAGGCACTTTCCACACATGTGTTATTGTTTGTTTTATAGGCCTGTCTACAATCTTTGGCTGAAAAGGAGACTTGAAGAGTGGCTTCAGTTCTGAGTTATCAGGGTGTTCAGAGTCTGTAGTCTCCAGGATTCCTCTAGTCTTTTTTTTTTTTTTCTTTTTGTGAATTTGAATTTTGTTCTACATTTCTCTCCCGCTCTGTCTGGGAACCTCCGGGCACCATCTAGTTCTTCTGGGCTCAGGCTGGTGGAGGCTGTGGTCCATGTGGTCCATTAGTTCTTTGGACTAATATTTTCCTTGTGTCTCAGGTTTTCTTCGTTCTCCTTTGCTCCTGATGGGATGGGACCAATAGTCGTATCTTAGATGTACTATAGATGTATCACCTCTACAGTTGTTTTAAGAAATGTCTTTTGTGATTTATTCACTCTCAGGACTTTTAACTACAATGTGTACAGTGCGGAAGTTTTGCACATTAAATATTTTGCAACTAGTTTCCATATGAAATACTCAAATTTACATAAAAGGTATTTACATACTAGCATATATTTACACAGGCAATCAGCATTTAGTTTATAATTAGATTATTAAAGTGGAGATTTATTTTCTTTTATGAGAATAAGTACACAGAAAAATAACACTTTACTCATAATTTTTGAATTAACAATTTAAATTGTATTTAATATATATTTAACATGAATTAATTTAGTTGTAGTTCCATATTATGGCTCAACAAGAAAGAAAAATGATAGTCATTTTGCCTATATGGTAGAATTTAAAATAAATCAACCAATAGCAGTGACATCTGAAAGACTAGGTAGTGTAAATGGTTAAGTGCTAGACTGTTGTTGTTGGGTTCCTTGAGTTGATTTTTGACTCATGCTGACCCAATGTGACAGAATGGAACTGACCCATAGGGTGTTTTAGGCTATAATTTTTACAGGACCAGATCGCCAACTTTTTTTGCCATGGAGTCACTGCATGAGTTGGAATCTCCTGCCTTTAGGTTTTCAGCCAAGCACTTAATCATTGCATCATTAGGGCTCCTTAACCTGAAAGGTTGGTGATTCAAACCTTTCCAGAGGTGCCGCAGCAGTAAGTCCTAGCAATCTGCTTCTGAAAGGGCACAGCTTTGAAAAACCTATGGAACAGTTCTACTCTGAACTCATGGGGTCGCCATGAGTTGGAATTGACTCCAAGGCAACTAACAACAACAACACAACCCTCCTTCCTGGAAAGCAGCTTGTTGTTTTTTCAAAATTTAGTATTAGAATAAAGAAATGTTTTATTATTTACTTCTGAGCTTTCTGCAAGTGTCAGGATAGTGAGTGACTGTTTTTTGTTTTTGAAACATTTTAAAACTATTAAGTTATAGGAAAATGTAAACACTATTACTCTGAGAGTCCATTTAATATTTAAGAGAGGCCTGATGTTCTTATCTTTATGCATTTGAGACATTAAGCTTTCTCGTTTCACACTGTCTACAGTTTAAACATGAGAACAAGCCCAATTAAATTATTTCAAAATCTGGACCCAACCAAACAGGGATAGCAGCTCTCCATCCATTTAGTACAGAAAATGGCTCCACCAAATCTTTGGCAGACAGCAGAACTCTCATTTTTAAAGTAAAAGTGAGCAATGCTATTGGCAGAATCAGCTGGTTAATTGTTATAGATAATATAATGTTAATATTTAAATTTAGATTAACATTTCAAAGCATTTCTTCTGTTAAAAGACAGCAATACTAAAATTTATCATAAAATTTGAAAGAATACCTCAAATTAATGCCACTCAAATACTAACAAAAGCATTTTGGATTATATATTTTAAGTTCCCGTTTCTATGAAAAAAATTATGTATGATATTCACCTAAAGGAATAAGTTCATTTATGTGAATCCCATCTTTAAATATCTAATTATATTTATATCAATAAGATATATTTCTTTTCTAAATTGCTTTGTTTTCCCACATCGTGAATAATAATTTTTATTAAATATTTTGTTGGGCACACTTAGACCTCTGAAGAATTAAGCTAAAAAGAACTAACCCATGTCTCTCAAACATACAGCCATAGAAAAAGAAACACCATTCCAAATCTAAAATATTTCTGCAAACAATGTATTTTCAACAAATTAAAAAAATAAAAATTGGTAGCTTATTTTTTATAGTATTTCTGTTTGTGATTGTTATGCTTTCTCCTTTTGGCATAGGTGTGTGTGTTAGGGAGTGTTTGTGAAAAAAATGGAAAAGGATGGATGATTAAGGGCTAAAAAGCTAAGGAAAAATGGAGGACTTGAAAAGTCAAACCAAAAAAAAATAATAAGAGTCAATAATTATGCTTAGCAACAAAAAAGAGTGAAAACTATCTATGGTAAAGGAAAACAAGAGTAAGCAGCAAAGAGCCATTATTCTTGTTTAGGGTGAAGGGACACTATAAGTCAGAATCGACTCGAAGGCAACGAGTTTGATTTTTTGGTGGGGGGTAGGGTGAAGGGAAATCTGATTGGGAATTCTGAAAGAAGCAGTATATGCCAAAATGGAGTATCATACAACAATAAAAATGAGCAAACAGTATCTATACATACAACACAGATGACTTTCATAATGAATTTTATAATGTTGAGCATGAGAATACAGACAAAAAATGCATATTGTATGATTTAATTTATATAAAGCTCAAAGACAAATACAACTAAATTATAGTGGTAGATGTCGGAATAGTGGACAGAGGCAATCGTGGCTGGGAAGGGGCACAATCCAGACTCCTGGAATTCTGGCAATGTCCTATTTTTTGAGCTGGAGAGTGATTTCATGGGTTTTCTTTGTGTTAATTCCTCGACCTATATATTTATACTTTGTGCATCTCTCTGAAGAAATGTTACATTCAGAGTAGAACAAAACGGAGAAGGATTGAGAAGAAAGCCAAGAAGGCAACGAGATAGTGACAAGACCCAAAGTCAAAGACTAAACTTCAGTCATACGTAAGGCTCAAACGCTAACGCTAACCCATCTGCAAATTGGTAGATGGGCCTAACTTTCAAGAAAGTATTTTGGGAGTTTAAAAATTAAACCAGGGAACTAAAAATACAAGTCATTTTTTAAAAATATGTTAATTGAGTTAAGCTAAACTTGTTTAAAACCCAAAAAACCCACTGCCACTGAGTCAATTTCCGACTCACAGCTACCCTATAGGACAGAGTAGAACTGTCCCATAGAGTTTCCAAAGAGCGCCTGGTGGATTTGAACTGCCGACTTTTTGGTTAGCAGCCATAGCTCTTAGCCACTTCACCACCAGGCTTTCCAAAGTTGTTTAAGTAAACTTTAAATACTAGTTACGCAGCATTGGGCTTAATGGGGAAATAATGGAAGTATTCTAATTAAATTGGGAATAAATAAATAACATTCTTTACTACCACTAATATTTAACACTCATTCATTTATTCAGTAAATATTTATTTAAAGCCAACAGCCCTGGTGGTGCAGTGGTTAAGAGCTTGGCTACTAACCAAAAAGTCGGCAGTTGGAATCCACAAGCTGCTCCTTGGAAGCCCTATGGGGCAGTTCTACTCCATCCTATAGGGTTGTTACCAGTTGGAATTGACTCGACGGCAACATGTTTGGATGTTTTTTAGGTTTTGGTGCTAGGCACTATTCTAGTCAGCAGTGACATATCTTTGTACAAAACTGATAAATATCCCGCCTCTAGAGCTTACACTATTAGAAGAAAGCCAATAAAAATATATATAAATATATTAGGGAGGAATATTGCTATTGGCAGAGAATAAATCACAGTAAGAACAGTACGGTGAGCTAGGTTGGAGTGATATGTGGGGCATTGTTATTTTATATAGAGTGATCAGGGCATCTTCTCTGTTAAGGCAACATTTTGAGCAGAAACTTGAAGTGAGAGAGCAAATCATGATATATATGTAAGCAACTACAAAACAGAATGTTAAAGTATACATATCTGTATGTATATATATAGTATTAAATATTTATAATATATAAGTAACAAAATTTAAAGGGGAAAAGAGGCAGGTTAATCCCATCTTTCAGAACAGGGAAACATGATGCTATCTAAACCTAAAATATGTAGGCTTTAAAGCTACAACATCTTAATGTTTTTCATAACTCTTTTCTTAACTTTATTTATTTATTTACTTTTTTAAATATTTTATTGTATTTCAGGTGAAGGCTTACAGAACAGATAGTTTCTCATGTAACAGTAAC